>NC_137801.1:89754469-89988392 GCF_963383645.1 Muscardinus avellanarius | reverse complement strand
GCAACACTGCCGTCCGGCTTCCCTCTCCACGCCGGCCACCAGTCCTCCGTCCACCTCCTGCACCCACTGCATGCTTGTAGCTTTTCTTTCACACGTTAATCCTAGTACTTGGGAGGCTGAGACATGAGGATTGCAGGTTTGAGACCAGTCTCAGCAACTTAGTGAGACCTCGTTTCAAAACATAGAGTCGGGGTGTAGCTTGGAGGGAGAATGCCTCCTGTGATTAATCCCCAGTGAAACACACACACACAGACACACACACACACACGCGCGCGCGCACGTGCAATCTGAATTCAAAACAAACACTTCTCTATTGTCCATTTCGAGGTCCTTGAAGGCTGCAGTCAGGATCAGGGTCTTTTTTCTCGACATCAGAGCAGAGCACAATTATGTCACAACACATAACTCTCGAAGATAAAATTCTAGGGCAGATAGCATGTGCATGGGCACACCCCTGCAAAGAAGCACACCGTGTTGGGCACCACGCGCTCAGTATGGCTCCTCGCCTAGCGCAAAGTGAGTGCTTAAACACTGAGTGAAAGCGCGTGTTCCTGAGTGCGTGGAGGACCTTGCCACCTCGAGGGGAGATGTGAAGGTGCTCAGTCCTGCAGCCCCGGCTCTGTAAGCGGCAGATCGGACTCTTGCATGAAAACCCAACCCGACCAGAGCAGAGGGAGGCAGGACCGCGGTGTGGGCGGAGCTCCCTCCCAGGAAGGGGAGGGCTTCGCTGCTGGACGCCTGCCTCGCAAGCCCTAACCCTAACCCTAACCTGTATCTTGTCCCGCTGCCTGTTGATGCTGACGCCTAAACCTCTGTGTTGTTTCAGGCGGCCTCTCTGCCTTTAAGTCAGGCATTGACACCATCGCCAGCCCTGCAGACGTAGACGCCCACTTCGTCAATGACGTCTTGGCCCGGGCTAAGTTCTACAGAAGACATGGCTTTTAGCCCACTGGGGCTGCGCTGGCATGAAGCTCAGATGCCCTTTAAGAGCTTGTGTGACCTGTTGTGCCGATCCTGGCAAAGACACAGATAAAGTTATGAAAGAGAACTTGTTTCCCAGTGTTCTTAATGAAAGTGAGCGTTAAGCCGGGCATGGTGGCGACACCTATGGTCCCAGAACAGTCAGGAGGATTGCAGGTTTGAGGCCGGTTTCAGCAACATAGTGAGATGGTTTCAAAATTAAAAAACAAAAGGCTGGGGATGTAGCTCAGGTACCAACTTGTTCCTCTGGGTAAATTAGAGGGACGGGACCCAAATTATCTAGATATTTGCTTTCAGGCTCTACTTTTTTTTTCTTTTGGCGGGTCTGGGGATGGAGCCCAGGGGCATTTGGCCTCCAAGCTACATCCCTGCCCTATTTTTTTTTTTTAAATTCTTTACTTTGAAATAGGGTCTCACTAAGTTGCAGAGGGCCTCACTTCGCCGAGGCGATCCCCCGTTAGCCTCCCAAATGCTGGGGTTACAAGCGTGCGCCACCACACCCGGCTTTCAGGCTCTATTTAAAACCATCTATAGAGTTGGGTGTGGTGGCGCACGCTTGTAATCCCCCACACTTGGAGGTGGAGACAGGAGGATCGCACAGGTTCGAAGCCAGTCTTGCTGGTTTAAAGACCCTATTTCCAAATAAAATATAAAATAGGTCTGGGAGTGTAACCCAGAGGTAGAAGGGTTCCATCCCCAGTACCCCCCCCCAAAACCTATAGAAACCCAGACTTCCAAACTTCCCAGTTAAAAACAAATTTTTATTTGAATTAACTAGTCACTTTTTTACTACAAATGTCTAGACTTTGGGTGCCAATTTTTTTTTTTTAAAGTATTGGGAATTGAACCCAGGGGCATTCAACCTCTGAGCTACACCTCCAGCCCTATTTTTTATTTATTTATTTTTGTGTGTGTGATACTGGGGGTGGAACCCAGGGGCTTTTCTACCTCTGGGCTATACTCCCAAACCTACTTCATACTTTATTTTTCTACCTCTGGGCTATATTCCAAAACCTATTTTATACTTTATTTGGAAACAGGGTCTCATTAAGTTGCTGAGCACCTCACTACGTAGCTGAGGCTGGCTTTGAACCTGTGCGATCCTCCTGTCTCAGCCTCCCAAGTGCTGGGATTTTAAGTATGCGCCACCACACCTGGCTTGTTTCTTTCTTTCTTTCTTTTTGCAGTATTGGGAATGGAACCCAGGGGCATTCTACCTCTGAGCTACACCCCCAGCCCTATTTTTTATTCTTTATTTTGAAACAGGGTCTCACTGAGTTGCAAAGGGCCTCATTAAGTAGCTGAGGCTGTCTGTGAAAACGGATCCTCCTGTCTCAGCCACCCAGATGCTGGGATTACAAGTGTGTGCCACCACGCCCAGCTCTGGCTTCTTTATTTTGAAACAGGGTCTCACTAAGTTGTTGAGACTGGTCTCGGCGCCCCTGCGGGTTCCAGGTGTGCCGGCCACGCCCACAACTTGCTCTTCCTCCTGTTGGAGGATGAGTCGTGGAGCCCTCTGACGGGACAGCAACTGTGCACCAGCATCTAAGACTTGGGAGGAGCCGGGCATGGAGGCGCAGGCAGAGAATTCTATCACGTAACAGCACCCAAACCTAGACATCTACCACATCTAGACAGTAAGGAAGAATCAGGGCAGGTCTATTCAGGGAAAGAGGCTGGGATTTAAAATATATTTAATGAAAACATTTTCTCACCAACTTGAAATAAAAACGACTGGTATTTTTAGTCTGCAGCTGCTAGGACCTTGGGCAGAGCTGCGTCCTACTCGACGGGCTTCAGCCGCCAGCGCACCACCAGCTCCCCGGTGCTCTTGAGGCAGGTGTGGGCCATGTCCTCTTCTGCCGGAAGCCCTTGCGGCAGCCTCAGGGGTTTGATCCTGGGCAAGAGAGGATGTTTAGAGTGGTCGCCAGCCGAGACGCGCTTTTGCGAGCCGCAGGGTTGAGGGACAAACCTTATCAGGTGCTTCACGACCTTCAGCTTTGCATTCACCGACGGGATGTTCTTGTGGACCTGAGGGGTATGTGCCTGGGAAGAGGAAACAGCGTCAGGGCTGAAAGGAAGAGCGCTGGGCCCAGCCAGGTGTGGCGAGCAGCCTGTGGTCCCAGGGCTGGGAGGCTGCGGCAGGCGGATGGAGGCTCACAGCCGACCTCAACAATGCAGATGGGCTCTCAGCAACCTAGCGAGACCCTGAGAAAAGGGCTGGGGTCAGGGCGGGGGCGCGCCCCAGTTCCATCCCTAGTACCAAAACACAGTTTTAGGAAAATGTTAAACTGAAGGTTCATTCTGTTTAAATAAAAATCATATCTATGTTAACACTAAGTAAAAAAGCCAAACACAGAAACTTTAAAATGTATAATTTTTTTTTTTGCAGTACCGAGGATGAAACCCAGGGGCATTCTACCTCCGAGCTCCACCCCCAGCCCAATTTTTTAGTCTTTATTTTGAAACAGGGTCTCACTGAGTTTCAGAGGCCTCACTGAGTAGCTGAGGCTGCCTGTGAATTGTGATCCTCCCATCTCAGCCTCCCGAGTGCTCCCACAAGCGTGCCCACCACGCCCGGCTAGAATGTACGAAATTTAAAGCGAACTTAAATGACATTAAAAGGACTAAAGTGGTTCTGTACCTTTTGCAATCCAAGCATCTTTATTATATCTTTTTCCCAGTACGGACGTCTCTTTGCACTCTTGATTCTGGTAACGAGGTGCAGCTTGTGCGGGTGCTGTGGGTCCCCACCGTACTTTTCATGATCACCAGGTGAAGGTTGAAACACCTAGAAGAAGATTTAGTGGGAAATTTTCAACCAACAGTTTCTGTATGCCTTAGTCCCTTCAAAACTACACAAACACACATGTATAACACTACACAATTTCACCCCCAGTTTTGTGTGTGTGTGTGTGTGTGTGTGTGTGTGTGGTACTGGGGGAGGAACCCAGAGGCTTTCTACCTCCGGGCTATACTCCCACACCTATTTTATTTGGAAACAGGGTCTCACTAAGTTGCTGAGAGCCTCACTAAGTAGCAGAGGCTGGCTTCGAACCTACGCGATCCTCCTGTCTCAGCCTCCCAAGTGCGGGGATTACAAGCGTGCGCCACCACGCCTGGCTTCATCCCGTTTTTAATCCTCGACCTCAAATTGAACATTCCTACCAGTGTACTCAGATACACACAGTCGAAGAGTTTACACCCTAAAAAATGTACATATATTTGTCTGTTAAGCCAGTAAGCCATGAAAGGCCAGGGAGGACGCTGGGCTGGGGGACTGCCAAGCTCTGGGCTAATCCCGCACAACCCCAACTCCTGAAATCCTGGAAAAAGTTCAACGACAGCGGTGACAGACCCACGGTCACCAGGGCTGGGAGTGGGCGGGGAGCGAAGAGGAGTGGTCCGTGGACACTCGGGGACGTGAGTGCGCCGCGCGACCCCGTGCTGTGGGCCCACCACACGGCGTCTCTGTCAGAGCCATGAGCTACGCGAGGAGGAGGAGCCGGAAGCATGTCTTTAGTTAAGCGTCGAAGCCGTTGTCTCGACCGCAACCACTACACCGAGCCCGACGCTGCTCTCAGGGAAGCCGCGGGCAGGAGGACACAGGAAGGCTCCGGCTCTCTGACCCATTTCCTGTAATCTAAACTGCTTTCAAAATAAAGCCCATTAGTGAAGGGGCAAAACAGGAGCCTAAATCGACGGGGGTCTGGTTGGTATCTGTAAAAGAATGACAGGCACGGGACATGTAATGGAGAAGCCGAGCGAGTCGCAGCAGAGCCCGGCCAAATCGTGAGCGCGGGCAGAGGCCCGCTGTGTTCTCGGGGCAGTGGCTTAGAGCAAGGAAAGCAGCCGGCAGCACGCGGGGCCTGCCGCGGCAGCCGGGGCGGGCGACAGAACTCCAACTCACACTCTCTCTCTCTCTCTGTCACTTTCCCTCAGCCCTATTTTTTATTCTTTATTTGGAAATAGGGTCTAAGTTGCAGAGGACCTCATGAAGTAGCTGAGGCTGTCCTCAAACCTGCGATCCTCCCATCTCAGCCTCTGGAGCACTGGGATTACAAGCATGCGCCACCACGCCCGGCTCATCAGCTATATTTTTATGGTACTGGAGAATGAGCCCAGGGCTAGTCGACCTCTGAGCTACATCCCCAGCCCAGTTTAATTTTTACTTTGAAACAGGGTCTCACTGAGTTGCAAATGGCTTCCCTAAGCTGCTGAGGCTGGCCTCCAACCTGTGACCCTCCTGCCTCAGCCTCCTGAGTACTGGGATTACAGGTGTGTGCCACCATGCCCAGCTTACTTTTATTTTTATCATTTATTTAGCTTATTTTTAAGAACCATCTTTTACATGAATCCTATTGTGTTTTAAACTCGGCACTACCACCTATATTTACACATAATTTAACATAAAGGCTTTCAATATTACAAAATAGGTATCTTTTAAGACACTATTTTTTTAAAGCAACATTTAAAAATGAACATTGTTCTTACTTCATCTGGAATTCTTGATCTGGTAAATTTGTGACGAATACACTCTGTTCCAATGAGAGGCTCCACTCCTTTGGCCACAGTCTAAAATATAACGGGGGGAACATTGGCTCTTTGGGAATTCTCACGCAGAGACCCACACCCACAGGTCTTCAGGTGTTCTTTTTTTTTTTTTTTTTTTTTTGGTGGTACTGGGGGTGGAACCCAGGGGCTTTCTACCTCTGGGCTATACTCCCAGACCTATTTTATATTTTATTTGGAAACAGGGTCTCACTAAGTTGCTGAGAGCCTCACTAAGTAGCTGAGGCTGGCTTCAAACCTGTGCGATCCTCCTGTCTCAGCCTCCCAACCGCAGGGATTACAAGCGTGCGCCACCGCTACGCTACACTCCCAGACCTATTTTCATATTTTATTTGGAAACAGGGTCTCTTAAGCCAGCGCAGCTGGCTTTGAACCTGCGTGATCCTCCTGTCTCTGCCTCCGGAGCACGGGGATGACAAGCGTGCGCCCCCGCCTGGCTGAGGTGTTCTGATCCAACTTAGGGTCGTAAGTGCTTATCTCAGCTCCCTAGCTGACGAGCACACCTCATCTAACCCCAACTACTGCAAAGATCAAAGGCACACAAATAAGAATTCTAGGCCAGGGGTTGGTAATTGTTTTCCGTAAAGGCCCAGATAGTAAGAATTTTCAGCTTTAGGGCTAGACTGTCTCTGCTGCCAAGACCTGACTCTTCAACCAGTATAAGGTGAGAGCAGACAGAAGCAATATGCAAATAGGTGGGCATGGCTGTGTTTCAATGAAACTTTATTTACAGAAATAAGCAGCAGGCTGAACTTGGCCTGGACACCACGGCTTACCAACTCGTGTACTAGACAATGTGCAATAATTCACCCTCACAAAACAATGCAAAGGCTGGGTGTGGTGGTGCACACATGTAACCCCAGCTACTCAGGAGGCTGACGCCAGGCCCGAAAACTTAGCAGACAGGGAAGAAAAAAAAGTTGGGGGGGGCACCTGGGGGAGTAGTTCAGTGGTAGAGTGATAGGACTGAAAACCAACGTGAAAGACACCCGCGATAAGCCGGGAGTGTGGCGCACGCTTGTCGCCCCAGGACTTAGGAGGCTGAGGCAGGAGGACCCGGGTTCGCAGCCCGCCTCAGCTACTTAGGCTCTCTGCAACTCAGTGAGAACCTATTTCAAGATACAATAATAAAATATTGGGCTTGGGGCGAAGCTTAGAAATAGAATGCACCTGGGTTCAATACCCAGCACCCCCCCCACGCAATTAAAAAGAAATTTGTAAAATAATTCAATTTGCTTGCGTTTTTTTCTTTTCTATACCCCCAGCCTTTTTAGTTTTTGTTTTGAAACAGGGCTTCTCTAGGTTGCTAAAGTCTCGCTAAATTGCTGAGCCTGGCCTCAAACCTGGAATCCTCCTGTCTCAGTTCTCCAACTACTGGGATTACAAGTGTGCACAACACCATGTCTGGTTTGCCTGTATGTTTTGCACAGGAAGAAAAAGAATTCCTAAGGAGTAGGAAAAGGAAAAAAAAATAATTCTTGACTACTTACCTGTACACAGGCTGGGGGCCTCAGAAGCACCAAGCGCAAAACCCCTGCCATGAGCACCGTCACGGGTCTCTTTGGTGGCTGTGAGAGGCAGAAAACAGACAAGAATGTCTTAGAAACCGGATCAGCAAGAAAAAGCCGGGAAGCCGGGCGTGGTGGCGCACGCTGGTAATCAGGAGGCTGAGACCAGATGCTCTTGGTTCACAGACAGACTCAGCTACTTAGTGAGGCCTTTTGCAACGCAGTCAGACCTTATTTCAAATTAAAGAATAAAAAATGGGACTGGGGTGTGGCTCAAAGATAGAATATCCCTTGGTTCCATCCACAGTACCACAAAAAAAAAAAAAAAAAAAGAAAGAAAGAAAGAATTAAAGAGAAAAAGAAAAAGCCGGGTGTAGTGGCACACACTTGTAATCTCAGTACTTGGGAGACTGAGCCAGGAGTATCCCAGGTTCAAAGCCAGCCTCGACAACTTAATGAGGCCCTCCACAACCTAATGAGACCTGTTTCCAAATAAGAAATAAAATCAGGCTGGGGATTTAGCTCAGAGGTAGAATGCCTCTGGGTTCAATCCCCAGTGCCACAAAACCAAAAAGAAACTGGATCAGCAAGATAAGAGCAAACATGTTGTGTCTAACTGTACAATCTCGGCTGTTTTAATATAAGAACAAGAATTAATTTTATTTACTGTGGCACTGGGGATTGAACCCAGGGACATTCTATGTCTGAGGCACACCCCTAGCCCGATTTTATTTCTTACTTGGAAACACGGTCTCGGAGGGCCTAAGTTGCCAAGGTTAGCTTTGAACCTGTGATCCTCCCAGGTGCTGGGATGACAAGCGTGTGCACGACAACGCCCAGCTCACCAATTCCTAAAAAAAAAACAAGGGCTGGGGCGTAGCTCGGAGTCAGACGGCTGGATTTGATCCCCGGTCCCAAACCACAAAAACCCTCCAAAAAATAATAAAAGGAGATTTTAGTGCGCGGCAAGTTTGCACCGCCAGCTGCGGAGGGCCGCGGCGTCCCTGAGCCGCAGCGGTCTACACGGCAGCGTGTCTCCCCGGGGCCCCGCGTCGGGGACTAAGCATCAGCACCCAGAACGCGGGCACCCACCCGACTCCCCGAGGTCGGCCCGCGGAGCCCGGCCAGAGTCCGGGACGGGCACCAGCCGCCGCGCGGCCGTCGCCAGGGCAAGCACGCGGCCAGGGCCCCGGCCGGGCGGGGCGGATCGCGCCCCGGGGCCTACTCACCCGCGCCCGCCCGGCCGGAACCTCCCTCCCCGGGGCGCGCGGCCGGAGGGACCGCCAAGGCCGGACCGCTTCCGCCCTGACTTCCGGGGGGGGGCGCTGCGCCCAGGGAAGCCACGCCCGGCGTCACGTGACCGCCTCCCGGAAGCGCGGCGGCCGGCCCCTCCGCGGCCCGGCTGGCCTCGCAGGGGTGCCGCGCCGACATGGCGAAGCCCGTGGCGGCGCAGGACCCCGAGAGCTTGGCCGCAGTCACCGTGCTCAAGCGGGCGGTGGAGCTGGATGCCGAGAGCCGGTGGCAGCAGGCCCTGGTGTGCTACCAGGAGGGGCTCGATCTGCTCTTGCAGGTCCTGAGAGGTGAGCAGCCAGCCCGGCCGGGGATGCCCAAGTGTTGCGGGAAACAGAAACTGAAAATGATCCCTCCACAACGCCGGGAAGCCGACTAGGAGAGCGGGAGCGGCTGCAGGACAGCCGGGCTGGCTTCTCTTCCGTCTCTAAGAGGCGGATGCCATCACGAAAACGAGGGGAGGTCCTGTTCTAGATTTTGAAAGACTTAGGAGGTATAACCAGTGTACTGTATACGCCTTGACAGGTAGGACCTGGCCTTGAACCAACTTGAAAAGATGTTTGGCTCTGTTATGGAAGTTTGAATAGGGATTGGGTGACATTAAGAGTATTAATTTTGTTACTGTGGTTTTTCTCGAAAACTGTTCTTAATATTTAGAGACGCAGAATGAAGTCTTTGGAAAGAAATACTGTGATGTCTGTTGTTCACTTAAGCAAAGGAAAAGTTGAGGCTGGGGTTGTAGCTCAGGGCTAGGGTGCTTGCCTAGCATAAGCAAGGCCCTGGGTTGGATCCCCAGCACTGTGAACACTACAAACAACAACAACGAGCCTGGAATCCCAGTACTTGGGAGGCTGAGACAGGAGGGTTGCAAGTTCAAGGACAACCTGAGCAACTTAGCAGTAAGACCCTGTTTAAAAAAAAAATAAAAATGGGGGTGGTGTAGCTTAGAGGTAGAACACCCCTGGATCCAATCCCCAGAACCATAAAGTAAATAAAAAGGGCTGGAGATGTAACCTGGAGGTAGAATGCCCCAGGATTCAATCCCCAGTGCCAAGAAAAAACAATACCTGAATGCCCTACATGAAGTCAAATTTGAGCTTGACATCGGTATTTTAGGATTGAGGTAAACCATGCTGAAGAATAAGATGTTTGTAAGAAACTTGGGAAACTGGAACTAATGTTTGAACTAAATAGAAAAACTATTTTGAAACATGAGACTATATTTTTCAAATTTATAGGCACCAAAGATCCTACCAAGAAATGTTACCTCAGAAAAAAAATTTCTTACTACATGGATAGAGCAGAAACCATAAAGAAATACTTGGATCAAGAAAAAGAAGGTAAAAAGGCTAATTCAGAAAATGTGTCCAGGGTGGGGCACATAGCTCCGTGCTGGAGCGCCCACCTAGCTTGTTCAGTCCCCAGCACTGCCAGGCATGGCAGCACGTGTTTTGGGAAGCTGAGACAGGAGGATCGCAGGTTCAAAGCCAACCTCAGCAATCTAGTGAGATTCTCAGCAACCTAGCTAGACCCTGTTTCAAAACAAAAAAATAAAAAGGGCTGGCTGAGGGTGTAGCCGAGAGGTGGGATGTCCCTGGGTTCAATCCCTAGGAACCCGCTCTCCGCCACACACAGTCAAAAGAAAAAAATGTCTGTAAGCTGCTGTCACCTCGCCCGTTCGCTCTGCACCCCGGCTCCTGCCTCAGTGCTCCGCGTGGGCTGGACCATCATGCCCGGGAGCTTATGCATTCACTCCACATTTCCTCTCGAGAGAGATAGAGTTTTGTTTTTCCTTTTGTGGCCCTTGGGCTTGCGCCCAGGGGCTTTCCACCTCTCAGCTACACTTTGAGCCCTTTCTGCTTTTTGCTTTTGAAACAGGGTCTTGCGAGGTTGCTGAGGGTCACTCTACTTGCTGAGGCTGTCCTCAAACCTGCAGTCCTCCTGTTTCAGCCTCCCAAGTACTGGAATTATAGGCATGCACCAGCATACCTGGCTACGCCATACTTTCACAGCTCATTTCTGCTTCTCAGTAAGAAGGACGCATGGTCCTGTCGCGGGCACACTGAACAATGAGGCCCGGCTAATGTGTTCTTTTTAGACAACCTCTAGGAGCTCCAGGCCTCACAGCTGAGCCCCTCAGCCTCTCCCTGGGCACATGCCACAGAGATTCTGGTGCTTTTTCAACCCTCTTGGTAGAGAAGCAAACAGCGCTCTTGCCAGAGTGAGGGCCAGCCTGCCCACATCAGGGCTGCGTTGCAGGAAAGCCTACTAGGAACGTCTAGGCGCTGTTTCCTGGAGAGGAGCCGAGCCACTGCTTTCCAACATGGTGTAAACTAGCACCATGCCAATCAGGAATTGCCACCAAAGGTCACGGGTTTTAAAAACCTTAGAGTTCTTTGATAACTTGGCTAATAATTACTGATTAGAATAAACAAAACCAGTGTGATTAGCCTATTATTGCGGAGACATTTAGTCTTTAGTTTGAGTTACTATAAATTTCTTTTTTTTGGTGGTGGTACTGGGGATCGAACCCATAGACATTCTACCTCTGAGCTATACCTAGCTCTATTTTTTAAATGTATTTGTTTATTTTTTGCGGTACTAGGGCTGGAACCCAGGGGCATTGTACCTCCAAGCTACATGCGTCCCTTTTTTGTCTTTTTATTTTTGAAACACGGTCTCACTGAGTAGGGCCTCACTAAATAGCTGAGGCTGTCTGTGAACACGATCCTCTGGTCTCCACTTCCCAAATGCTAGGATTACAAGCGTGCGCCACTGCGCCCGGCTCCTAGCCCTATTTTTTATTCTTTATTTTGAAACAAGGTCTCACTAAGTTGCGGAGAGCTCACTCAGTAGCTGAGGCTGTCTGTGAACCTGCGATCTTCCTGTCTCAGCCCCAAGTCCTGGGATTATAGGCGTGTGTCACCATGCTGGGCTTACCTCAGAAACCTGTTCCAAGAAACATCTGAACTTGGTCCTTTTGCCTTTCCCTCATAGATGCAGAAGTCACTCACTCAGGGAGTGGTCTGCCTGATTTTCCTCTGCGTGTGCAGTATCTCACAACATGAATGGTCCAGAGAAGACATTCAGTATTTATTGAGAACCAATTTTTAAAAATTAATTTTTAACTGATGCTGATCAGTCACTATCTATGAAATATAAAATGTAAAAAAGTGATCACAGAGCTGGGTGTGGTGGCGCACGCTTGTAATTCCAGCATTTGGGAGGCTGAGACCAAAGGATTGTGGTTTGCTGGCAACCTCAGCTACTTAGTGAAGCCCTTTGCAACTCAATGAGATCCTGTTTCAAAAATAAAAAGACTGCCAGGCGTGGTGGCACATGCTTGTAATCCCCATGCTTGGGAGGCTGAGACAGGAGGATGGCACAGGTTCGAAGCCAGCCTCAGCTACTTAACGAGGCTCTCAGCAACTTAGTGAGACCCTGTTTCCAAATAAAGTATAAAAAGGTCTGAGAGTGTAGCCTGGAGGTAGAAAAGCCCCTGGGTTCCACCCCAGTACCACAAAAAAAAAAGAAAAGAAAAGAAAAAAAGTGATCACAGGTTATGTTACTGAAGCTTGTATTTTGTAGATGGAAAGTATCACAAGCAAATTAAAATAGAAGATAACGCCACGGGTTTCAGCTATGGAGCGCTTTTTAAAGACTACCTTAATGAGGCTGTTAAAGAAGTGTGGGTAGAAGACCCTTACATTAGACAGACGCATCAGGTAAGTGAGACGTACTGACACAGTGGGCCAGCCCTCCACGTCTGCGGCTCCTCGTCTACACTCGGCTGAGGCGCAGACTTAAACCGTGGCGCTTGTAAACGTGTGGACTCGTCATTCCCTGAACAGTTGTATGCAGCGTTCCCGCAGCCTTCCTTCCTATGGTTTTGGGCTCAGTTCCTGCGAGGCTGGGGCCCAGGGCGTCGGGGCATGGTGGAGGAAGAGCTCATGGGTGTGCTCCTCTCCTTATGGAGGCGGGAGGGGAAGGGGGAAAAGACCCCTGGTATAGTTCCCAAGGCCGCACCCCAGCCCCACACTGCCTGCCTCTTGGGTACCACCCAGGTCAGCCCATTACAGTGGATTTCCCCACTTCCCTCAGCACTCAACCACAGCAGCTCCAGACATTAAGTGCGCTCTTTAGGGGACATTTTATATCTAACAGCATTTACATTGTATTAGATAGTATAAGTAATCTAGAGATGGCTTAGTATCTGGGAGAGTATGCAGAGGTTCTCAGCATATGCTACGTTTTATATAATGGACTTGAGCATCCTGGGATTTTAGCATCCTGGGGGTTGGTCCCGGAACCAGTGCCCCACGGATGCTGTGGGACCACTGTCACAGTATTTAAATAACCCATCCTAATGTCTTTCAGCTGTACAATTTCCTTCGCTTTTGTGAGATGCTTATTAAGGGACCATGCAAAGTCGAAACCATCCACCTTCTCACCTCTCTGGATGAAGTAGGTATCAAAGGAAACGACTGACTTACTACCTTGATCCACTTACGAGATGTGGTCTGACCAAGAAAGACCAGACGCCATGCTTCAGCTACATCTGTTTCCCGGGGAATTGACTTATATAATAAACACAGCCCATCTTGAGAACAAGGCTCTTGCTCTGCAGACACTGACCTTTTATCTGGCCATGTTCCTAACCCTGCCAGTTCAGTAACCCTGGACATTCCTAGAGGTGATCCTGCTGTCTGCAGTGTCGACTGTGTGGTCTCTTCCAATTTCATCTGAGATTAGTGGCACGACAGTATGCATCTCTGTCTTGATTCTGACTCCCACAGGAGTGCTTCGAAGTAGTTATGACTTCTAGGATCGATCTGACAAGTAGACCACCTCAGCTGGATGACAGCATCATTACTAAAATGTGTTTTGTGCATGCGGAGGTTACTGGGGATTGAATTTGGCGTTCTACCTTCGAGCTGCACCCTCAGCCCTTTTGGTTCTTTATTTTGAAACAGGATCTAAGTTGCTGATGTTGTCCACAGACTTTTGATCCTCCTGCCTCAGCCTCACAAGCTCTGGGATTATGGCATACAACACCACGCCTGGCTACTAAAATACATTTAAGGAGATAAGCTGGAGTTGTATTATGCTTGTGTTAGAAAAAAGCATTGCCAGGTCTGGTTGCACACTCAGCAAGAGCCTGTTTCCAAATAAAAAATAATACAGGGCTGAGGATATAGCAGGAAGTAGAAGTCTCCTAGGTTCCACCCCCCAGCACCACACACAAACAAAAAAATAATTATTTTTATAAAAACAATTGCTCTTTAAATTATATTCTTAAATTCTTTGAGATAATAGACATTGAAACTAGAACTCTTTTATTTATTTTTTTTGGTACTGGGGATAGAACCCAGGGACATTCTACTTCCAAGCTACACCCCCAGCCCTATCTTTTATTCTTTATTTGATAACAGGCTCTCACTGAGTTGCAGAGGGCCTCACTGAGTAGCTGAGGCTGGCTGTGAACCGCGGTCCTCCCATCTCAGCCTCCTGACTACTAGGATTACAAGCACCGCCATGCCCGGCTGAGCTTTTTCATTGTAATCTATGTATACTGTTCATTGTATAGCTTAGGGATAACTTATATTAAAGCCAAGGCAGTACATTGTATTCTTGCTGTCAACAGGGGAGTGGGAGACTGCAGCAGAGCAGCGGCCTGCAGGAAATAAAGAGCTCACTCATGCATCACGGGGTGCGCCTGGAAGTGGAGTACTCCTCCTCAATACACGACAGGGAGATCAGGCGAGTGCACAGCACTTTGATTTTATGCGTTGAAATAGTAAAATCTTTCAATGTTATATAATGCACATACGCATCACATTCATTAAAAATTCAGGTAAAGCTCAATTTATTAACTTTTATTTTTGAGAAGGAAAAAACTTTGTTCTGAGTTTAGTATTTCCTGAGTAAAATTTACATTTTCTGCATCATGTGGGGAGAAGGAAGACTTTTCTACATAGTGTATACGGTTATGATATTGAGATGACCTCTGTTCTAGTGCAGCGTGGTAAGTATTCTAGTATTCATGATGGTATGCCGAGTCAGGAGGAGGACGTTATATGAAATTGTGTGTGTGTGTGTGTGTGTGTGTGTCACTGGGAGTGGACCCCAGGGGCTTTTCTACCTCTGGACTATACTCTCACACCTATTTTATACTTTATTTGGAAACAGGGTCTCACTGAGAGCCTGTAGCTGAGGCTGGCTTCGAACCTCTGCGACCCTCCTGTCTCAGCCTCCCATGTGCCGGGGCTACAAAGGTGTGCCACCACGCCCAGCTTCCACGTGCTTGGCACCGGTGTTTTCATATGATACCAGCGGTGCCCTCATTTTTCATGAAAGCTGAAACCCAGCCTAAAGATGCAAAGTGCAGGTGCAGCTGCTGTGGTTGACCTGTCCACCCTCCCATCTCCTGGAAGACCTCCACAGCCGCCCTCAACATCCTTGTTATCAGAACAGCAAAGTCTCATCAGCAAGCTGAAATCCAAGAGGAAATTTCAGTTGTTGTTAGACCTTGTTACCAGCTAGCCAGGTCAACTCATGTCCCTACGGCCCTTTGTGCACTGTGCACAGCCATGACTGACCTGTTTGATTCAGCTCCTGCCAGGGGAGGGAGCAGCTTTGTTGGGGGAAATGTGGCTGATATTTGATGCACTTGTCTTTCACGTCTTGAATATAATACTATATGCTAATTTCAATAGGTTCAACAATGGATGGATGATTAAGATTGGAAGGGGACTTGATTACTTTAAAAGACCACAGGTAGGATATAGTTTTATGAGAAAGTGTGCAACACTCCTTTTGAATAATTCTTAACTATGCTCTTTTCTTCTAGGGTAATTTTTCTCTTGGATTCTGTGATCTTGATTTAAGACCATGTCGTGAAACAACAGTGGATATTTTTCACAACAAGCATACAAGAAAAATATGAAGGGTAATAGGCTGATGTCTCTATTTCTATTTTAAATCATGTCTTAGTCCACTGTCTGCTGCCAAGTGAACACCACAGACTGGGTGATATATAAAAAGAGGTTCATTTAGCCGGGCGTGGTGGCGCACGCTTGTCATCCCCGCGCTTGGGAGGCTGAGACAGGAGGATCGCACAGGTTCGAAGCCAGCCTCAGCTACTTAGTGAGGCTCTCAGCAACTTG
Source organism: Muscardinus avellanarius (assembly GCF_963383645.1). Lineage (NCBI taxonomy): Eukaryota > Metazoa > Chordata > Mammalia > Rodentia > Gliridae > Muscardinus > Muscardinus avellanarius. Next base: position 89,972,875 of record NC_137801.1, on the reverse strand, counting down.
GTGAGACTCTGTTTCCAAGTAGAGTTTCAAATAGGTCTGGGCGTATAGCCTGGAGGTAGAAAGCCCCAGGGTTCCACCCCCAGCACCACCAAAAAAGAGAGCAAGAACATGGTACTGGCTTCTTGTGAAGACCCACTTTCTTAACAAGGCAGAAGGTATCACGTGGAGGCAAGACCGAGCTTGGCAGAGAAGAGCACACTTTATAACCACGCCTCTCCTGCGAGGCAGAACCCTTGGGACCAGTCACCTCTGGAAGGCTCCGCCTCCATCATGCTGCATTGGGTACCAAGTTTTCCAAAGGAACTTTTTGGGACACATTTATACCATACCAAGTGAACACTGGAATTTTTTTTACTTTGAACACATCTTTTTAAGTGAATGAACTTAACATTAAACTTTTATATTTCCACTAAGTTTTAGTCCCATTGTTTAGTTGTGGGAACAATTATAATTCTTTTTGAAAACATTACTACTCAGTAGACTTATAATGTCTCTTTTCAAGTCACATAGCTAATTTGAAGATTTTTCCCAGCTCCTCTGTCTAGCTGGTGAAGAGTAAGTCAAATAATGGGCATGTATTAGGAAGATGAGCTGAATATTAATCTTGCCGAGGGGAGTTTATAGAGTCATGGAAGAAAAATCATCATAGAGAAGCTTTAAGATGGGCTTGTGGCTAATAACCCCTAAAATGTACAGTGGCCAGAGCTAGAGCTCCGTGGTAGAGTGTGCTCTTAGCATGTGCAAAACCCTGGGTTCAATCCTAGCACCATGAGCAAGAACACACTGTTAACCACGTTACCCTTGAGGAAACTGATGTTGGTGACACTCATCAACACTCAGTGTAACTGTCGCCTAGCTCTGTAAAAGGTGAATCAACGCCCTGAGTTCTGATGTGTCTCATCCCTCCTCCGTGTTGGCACATTTACAAAGCCTTATAGCTTAGAGTCGGCTGGGTACGTGCCGAGGCGGAATGCCTGTGTTCAGTCCCCAGTACAAACAAAGCAACAAAAAGGAGCCCTCCTTGAAGAGAAGCCGAGATGGCACCTGAGGGCAGGCCTTACGCCAACTAGCCGCTGGCCTTCAGAAGAGGGATTTGTACACGCACAAATAGATGAGGACACACGAAGGTGGCCGTCTGCGAGGGGGAGAAGCGACTGCAAGGACTGGGCTCCTCACTGCCGCCCAGGCTGGCCTTGAACCCCTGGACTCTGTCACAGCACACGGCACTGTGCTTGGCCTTTTCTTGTCTAATTTAGCAACATACCATGCAATTAAGATGTCAGTATGAGGAAAGTCACTTGGCATCACATTATCCCTTTAATTTTCTCACAGAGGATATTCCATTTACTGTGCAGTTCATGGTCTTCTGGACATGTTCTAAGTAATAAATTTGTCAACACAGTAGTTTCAATTGGGCAAAACTTGCTGCCAATAAAACATGAATTCAATCTGTCGCGTACTTCCAGGGGCAGCCAATGATCAGGCGTGTCAATCCTGCAGGTTTCGATCCTCCCGTTCTTTATGTCTATAAACACTTGAATCTCCAAGTGTGACTGTCCATAGGACACACTGAAGGTCGTGTTCACACTGAACTTGGGAGTTTTGCCGTACACCCACTCCCAGGTCTGCAGCGCTCCGGCTTTGGTCTGTATCCCAGGAAAGAGCGCCTCGTCTGTCGGGTCTATGAGGGCAACGTGGCCGGCAGCTCGGTGATGAGCAGCGTACTCTGCGGCCACGGCGCTCATCAGCGCTTCGCACGTCAGGGCGGGGTCCTTCTCCAGGAGGTTTTTTACTGCAGCCGGCGTGCTTGTGGTGGCGTTGCTCCTGATCCCTTGATAAGGGCTCCTGAGCAGAGAAGTCAGAAAGTCTTCATCGGCACTGCATAAGAGTGTGCAGTGGTGATAGGCATTGGCCCGGCCGATCTTAGAAGCGGTTCCTGAGATTTTAAACTGCCCGTCCAGGACGAGGTCAAATCTTTTGGTGGCTTGCACATCCAGCTGGGGCTGCAGCGCATTCAGAGCTCTCACAATTAATCTCAGGTTTTCCATCCGATCATACTTGGCTTTGGTTGTGAAGAAAGTCAGGTTGATATTACCCATATCATGATAGACCGTTCCGCCTCCACTTCTTCTCCGAGCCAGTTTTATGCCCTCTTCTCTCATCAGACTCAAGTTACATTCCTGCCAAGGATTCTGATGCCTGCCAATTACAACAGAAGGGGAATTCCTCCACATGAACAGAATTGGCTTGCCTTCTAGACTTACATGGTCGTGGATCCAGTCTTCGACAGCCAGGTTTTGATAGACATCATTGGAAACCGACTGCAAAACGAGGCCACTTTTTGCCATGTTTTTAAACCCAGCTCTTGGGACCTTGTGTTTACAAAGTAACTGGAAGCCATTCTTCACTGAAACCGGGATCAGCATGCTTTTAAAAATGGAAAACAAACAAATTAATTCAACTAAAAAAGGGAAAGTTAAATTGTTTTCTCCCTCCCTTGATGGTACCCAGGGCATTCAACCTCTGAGCTCCACCCTCAACCCTATTTTATTTTTTATTCTATTTTTGCAGAACCAGGGATTGAACCCAGGGGCATTCTACCTCTGAGCGATACCCCCGGCCCTATTTTTAATTCTTTATTTTGAAACAGGGTCTTACTAAGTTGCGGAGGGCCTCAGTAAGTAGCTGAGGCTGTCTTGAGATCCTACGATCTTCCTGTGTCAGCCTCCCAGGTACTAGGATTGCAAGTGTGTGTGCCACCGCGCCCAGCTAGGTCCCCATTTCAACAGGGTTGTTGGACGAGGCCTCATAACAAAGTGACATGTAAGTAAAGATGAAGGAGTTTGGGCTGAACGTTCAGTGTGCTAGAAACGATCCCAGGTAACCAGACGCACACTAATACACAGGCCTTTGGGCTGAACGTCCAGTGTGCTAGAAACGACCCCAGGTAACCAGACGCACACTAATACACAGGCCTTTGGGCTGAACGTCCAGTGTGCTAGAAACAACCCCAGGTAACCAGACACACACTAATACACAGGCCTTTGGGCTGAATATCCAGTGTGCTAGAAACGATCCCAGGTAACCAGACGCACACTAATACACAGGCCTTTGGGCTGAACATCCAGTGTGCTAGAAACGACCCCAGGTAACCAGACGCACACTAATACACAGGCCTCTGTGAGGATGTGACATTTCAGCTGGCTCCTAACAGATGTGAAGGCATCATTCAAAGAGAAAAACTGGAAACAACGGTACATCCACAGCAACATGGAACAGACAACTGGTCAACCAGGTAAACCACACACTACCCAGCAGATGACGATTCCTCACATCCGGCCCGACCGCACTGCAGGACTACTGATAAGCCAGTCCACGTTTGCGCCTTATACACAATCAGAATGAAGACGTCCTTAGGAGACTCAGGTTGTGATGGGAGGGCCCCAGGGAGAGCCTCTCCCAAAGAAAGGACTGTGGAGCCTTGGCGTTGCCAGGGTGGGCGCCGCTCTTGTTCTTGCTCCTGTGGCGGATGCTACCTGAATGACAGCCTGTTCCTCCTCGTCAGGACGAGGCCAAGCTTCTGAAGGACTGGTGAAATTTTGTTTCTTAAAATCACTTGCATATCTCTACTCTCACCTTTTAATTGCTAATTCCATAGCTTGTGATCGAAAGCATTCTGATTTCCATGTTCTGGAGGACACCTTGTTGCCACTACTTTTCTCCCTTTTTGGGGGTACTGACGATGGAACCCAGGGGCATTCTACCTCTGAGCTGTGCCCCTTCGTTTTTTCCGGCATTGGGGATTGAGCCCAGGAGCACCCTGCCTCTGGGCTACAATCCCAGCCCTTTTCATTTATTTTATCTTTGTGGCACTGGGGTTGAACCCAGGGTTACACCCCTAGCCCTTTTTCAATTTTCACTTTGAAGCAGGGTCTCAGTAGGTTGCTCAGAGTCTCGCTCCACCGCAGAGGCTGTCCTCGAACCTGGGATTACAGGCATGAGCCACCATGCTCCCACCCAGCCATTTTGTTTTAAAGCAGTCGCTAAATCCTGAGGCTGTCCTTGAACCTGCGCCCCTTCTGTCTCCCGCTCCCAAGTACTGCGATTACAGGCGTGCACTACCACGCCCGGCTCTGCACTGCCAACAGAAGTCAAAACAAAACAGCACGTGTGTGGCCTCCACCCTCCAGGGCGGGCTCGGCCTCCCTGGGGCCGCGTGCGGTCTGGCCCCGGCTGGGTCGCGCTCCGCGGGGAGCAGCAGCCCGGCGGTCAGCGCGGCGGTCAGCGCGGCGGCCCGAGGCCCGCGCCCGGTCCGTCCCTGCCGCCCGCCCGGCGCGCACGCCGGCCCCACCTGCCTGGGCTCCCCGGTTCCTGCCGCTCCTGGGACCCGCCGCGGAGAGCGTCCGACCCGGCGCCCAGCGGACTGCGCACGCGCGGACCCCGCCCGCGGGAGGCGTGGCCTCGGACCGGAAGGGCGTGGTCTCCGGAGCCCCGACCACCGCCAGCCCCGCCCTCTGGAGGCGTGGCCTCGGGCCGGGAGGGGCGTGGCCTCCGGAGCCCCGGCCACCGCAAGTCCCGCCCACGAGGAGGCGTGGCCGGCAGGACGGAAAGGCCGGGGCGCCGGAGCCCAAGGCCGCCGCCCGAGTCCTCCGCGGCTGCCGGCGGACGCCAGCCAAAGCCGGGCAGCGACGCGGGCCGCGGTCGGAGGCCGAAGGTCGCGGTTCCGACGGCAGCCGAAAACCCCGCCGCGCGGGCGGAGTCCAAGTGCTCGCCCAGCTCGCCGCCCCGCCCGTCCAGCTCGCGAGCGGAGGAATCCTGCCAGCTCCTGCCCGCAGCGCTGAACCCGAGGGCCCGCTCCGGGCGAACCCAGCGGACCCTGCTCCGCTCCTCGGTGGATAGACCGGGCCAGCCCGGGTCACTCAGGCTGGAACCCTGAGGCATTCCACCTCTGAGCTACACCCTCAGCCTATTTTTATTTATTTATTTATTTATTTTTGGTGGTACCGGGGTTCCTGGAAGCCCTCCTTCCTCCGGGCTACACTCCCAGACCTATTTTATATTTTTGAAACAGGGTCTCTTACGCCAGCGCGGCTGGCTGCGAACCTGCGCGATCCTCCTGTCTCCGCCTCCCAAGCGCGGGGATTACAAGCGTGCCCACCACGCCCGGCCTATTTTTATTCTTATTTTGAAACAGTTTCACTAAATAGCGGACACGGCCGTGAACCTGCAATCCTCCTGTCTCAGCCTCGTGAGTACTGGCGTTCCAAGTGTGCGGCGCCATCCCAGCCACTCCACTCAGTGTAAGTGCCAAGCAGAAGCACTTGATAACTTGTCTCGTAAAGGATGGCCGCCAGATGCTGGGCACGCAAACCGACTGATGCAGGTCTGCCTCAGGGCCACAGTGGTCACCTGGACTTGTGTGTTTTTTCTGTACTAGGAATGGAACCCAGGGGCATTCTACTTCCGAGCTACACCCCAGCCCTCTTTTTTATTTTGTATTTATTTATTTATTTTTTTTGCAGGTCTGGGGATTGAACCCAGGGACATTCGATCTCTGACCTACAATTCCTGCCCTATTTTTTATTCTTTATTTTGAAACAGGGTCTGAGTTGCGGAGGGCCCAAGTAGCTGAGGCTGTCCACGAACCGTGATCCTCCTGTCTCAGCCTCGCAAATGCTGGGATTACAAGCGTGCGCCACCACGCTGGGCCGGGAACTGCGATCTTCCTGTCTCAGCCTCCTGCTGCCTGCTCGGCCAGGGCAGGCTTGAAGGACCAGTTGGAGGCCGTCCTGGAGCACTGTGGACTGCCAAGCTGTGCACTGAGAAGGCAGAGAAGGATGTGAGGCCGAAGTGTGCCCGGACCCCCTCAAGGCTGCGAGCCCCTCCCCAGGCACCCCAGAGTGCTTCCTGTGAAGGGTGCCAGATACTCCCAGCTGCCATTGGCGGGATGGACCCTTGGCACTGCATCAGCTCTGGCCTCTGTCCCCGACGCCAAGGATGGGGAGGAGGCAGGCCCTGGGGACCCATTGCTGAAAGCTGGCCCCAGCCACCACCCCTGTGGGCCAGCCTCCGGGAAACCCAAAAAGTAGACACCTCCTCCCAGGCCCTGGCCCGCTGCAGCACGCTGGGCCCGGGGTCTCCTCTGCCACCCACTCCTCGCCCTCCACCTTCTCTGGCTTCCCTGTCTGCAGCCGCCCCCTGGCTTTATGCCAAAAGGGAGGGGTACAGGATGGTCAGGCTGCCCTCCAGGTGGGGTAGGGTCCCCAGCACGGGCAATCACCCAGTCACCTTGGGTCAGCCTACTAAGACTTCTGTTTGGTAAGCAGCAGTGATCTCCCAATAAAGGATTTCAGATACTAAAAAACAAAACCAGAATCCTTACCTGAGTCCTACGGTGCCTGCCCTGTGGAAGGCTCTCCACTCTACCCTCAGCGCAGCCTCTGGGAACACTGGAACTCTCTTTCAGCCTTTCCCCCTCAGCCACCTTACCCCTTTCTCAGCCTTTTGTGGGCTGTATGACCTGTGACTTGTGAAGCATAGACATCAGTGATTAAGATTGGAATGGAGTGGGGCCGAAGTGGAACCTGCCTGTAGTCCCTCAGGAGGCTGAGCCAGGAGGATCAGTCCAAGGCCAGCCTCAGCAACTGAGTTAGACCCTCAGCGACCTGGCAAGACTGTTTCACAGTGAAAAGGGCCAGGAGTGCCCCTCAGAGAATGTCCCTGGGATCAACCTCAGTACCCTCTCCCACCAAGTTGTGCTATTGTTAGGATGGAATGAAAGAATTGCTGATTGCCTTGGTCCTAACACCAAGCGAACCAGGAATATTTCTGCTGAATGCCAGTGAAAGTGATGTAGCTTGTGGATTTGTTATTCCATAAATTCTGACATCGTGGGAAGACACCAGCATGTCCAAAGCATGAGATGGTGTAGCTTGCTCACGTCAGCCTCACTTTGTGTCTGTGTGGGTGCTGGGGATTGCACCCAGAGGTGTTTCTGAGCCACGCCTCCAGCTCTACTTTTTATTTTTATTTTGAAACAGGGCCTTGATAAGTTGCTGAGGCTGGCCTTGAACCTGCCATCCTCCTTTCTCAGCCTCCCAAGTACTAGGTTACAGGCATGCACCACCATGCGCAGCTACAGTCCTACTTCTTAACGAGTAGAACCCAAAGAATTGGTATTCATCTCTTACTGTTCCACAGAAACTAATCTCTGTCGTTAGAGTAAAAGCCATCAAGACTTGTCTTGAGTAAAACATCTGTGTTCACAGTTGGTGATGCTGCTATCGAAAGTGATAAGAGCTTCATAAAAGCTGTAAGACAAGGTACAATGACTTCTCATTTACTTTTGTGGTACTGGTGACTGAACCTAGGGGCCTTCTACCTCTGCTACACCCCCAGCCCTCTTTTATTGTGAAACAGGGTCTGGCTAGGTTGCTAAGGGTGAAAAGTTGCTGAGGCTGTCCTCGGCCTGTGATCCTCCTATTTCAGCCTCCATAGTGCAGGTGTGCACCAGCACTCCAGCGTCCTTGTTGATTTGTTACCCTGTAACCTTTGCTGGAGGTCACCCTGGGTTGGCCTGTCTTTCCTCGACCAGAGTACATTTCCTGCTTATTTGAAAGGAGCCCCGCAGTCGTGGGTCTCTGCTTACCTGACTGCCTTCTAAACCCGTATCCCTGAATAGTCTGTTGCCCTGCCTTCCTCCCGAGGTGGTTTGAGTCCCCTCCTCTCCTCCTGCTTCCCAGCTTCTTATCGCTCCAACATGGTTGCTCCTTCTGCCTGCTCCTGCTCCTGCTGTGAAGGAGACCAAGCTTCCTCCAAGGGCCTGCATCCTCACTCCAGCCCGCTCCACCGTGGAGTCCCCACTGTGTCCAGCAGGAGTGCCAGGCAGGCCTCTGGGTCCAGGCCTCTCCGGTCCTTTCAGCCCTTCCCGCGGCCGCCTGCCCGGGCAGCCTCCTCGTCCGCACTCCCCAGCTTCACGGCCCGCTCTCAGCCCCTGCTCTGACCGCCCAACGCTGGAGTGCCTTGTGTCTTTCTCTTTAAGCAACGTCATTTCTTCCCCCGGCTTTATTTATTTTTATTTTTATTTTTTTGCGGGTCTGGGGATGGAACCCATGGGCATTCGATCTCCGAGCTACAGCTCCTGCCCTATTTTTTATTCTTTATTTTGAAACCGGGTCTCACTGAGTTGCAGAGGGCCCCGCTAAGTAGCTGAGGCTGTCCGCGAACCGCGATCCTCCAGGTCTCAGCCTCCTGAATGCTGGGATTACAAGCGTGCGCCACCACACCCGGCTTCCCCATGGCTTCGAATGTAGTATCTAGCTTAAAAAAATAAAAGTGTGTGTGTGTGTGTGTGTGTGTGTGTGTGTGTGTGTGTGTGTGTGTGTTACTGGGGATTGAATCCAGGGGTGTTCTTCTAAGCTATACCCCTAACCTTTTTTATTTTGAAACAGGATCTTGCTAAGTTACCATGTGCCGATGTCAAACCTCTGACTCCCTTGTCTCAGCCTCCCAAGCACTGGGATCATAGGTGTGGGTCACCACACCCAAATCAAAATTCTTATTTTTAGTTTCATGCAAACCACTTCCTTGGTATGTCTGAAGACTGCTCCTGAGCTCACTTGTTCCCCAGAAACCCCCAAACATCTTGACTTTTTTTTTTTTTTTTTTTTTTTTACTAGAAATCCTTTCTTCCTCCTGTCCTGCTTTCAGACCATCACTACGTCCTGGCAGACACCACCTGAACTCTGTCCCCTCTCCACCTGGATGATCACTGTCACCGTGTAGGAAGTGAGAGAGGTCGCAGCCTCAGGGTCCGCCCAGGTCCCGCAGGCAGCAGGGAGCAGGTGTCATGGCTCCCACGGTGTCCGTGACGGCCCCTTTGCTGTGGCACGTGGCATGTCTTACATACCCTGCACACAGACGGCATTATGAAGGCAGAGGCACGTCCGGCACCGAGCACAGTGCCAAGCCAGGCAAACAGTTTCTCTATTTTTTTCTTTCCAAAGAGAGTGTGTTCTATAAATGACAGAAAACGTTATTTTACCCATGTATCTTCCACTCAACAATTTTGCTTTTGTTTTTTGACTTGAGGCTCAATATTTTCCACAAATACATTTGTTTAGCATTTGTCTGATTTATAAAATATTGTTTCCCCCAAAAGAAGATGGCCTCTTCTTTTTTTAATGAGTATTAAGGAGATTACACATCTGGGCATTAAAGACAGTCATTAAATATAGAGGACAGGAACATGTTTAAAACATACATAATACATACTGGTGATGTAGCTCAGTGGTTAGGCTCGGAGTTCCATCCCAGCATCAAGCAACAACAAACACAATAGAAATACATAATACAAACAGTAATATGACCTATATTATATATCTGGACACATAGTGGCTTTAATTCAACCTAACATTACTGGAGACAACACTGCTGCTTCAAACTACTATATATTTCAATAACTGATAAATAAAAGAACCAAGGTTTTCAGGCCTTCTTTCTTATGCTAAATACTGTGGTATAAAATGGTAGCATGTACAAGACAAATGTGGGATAAGCTATTTGCTGACTCTGAAGTGGACTCAGTATGGAAAAATGTTTTTGAAGAAAAATTCTAAATGTGAACTGCTTCTAAAGATACGCAATTTACTGGTCTTCTGCAGTTTATCTGCAGTGATGTCTCAAGAAACTGAAATGCAGAATGTTACAGGTTAGTGTCGTCAAGCCAGCCCCAGGCTGGAAATACAGCCCACAAAACGGCACAGCACAGCGAGTGTGCAATGCTGCTGTCAAACTGCTTGCACACGCTTAAAAAGATAACTCTAAAGAAACTCACTGAATTCGCAGTAAGATGTTTTGGTGCCATTTAAACACTGATACTAAATAAAACTTTGGTTTTTAACAAAGATACACTACGGAAATCTGCTTTGAAATGTATAAGGCTTTTTCTGCCAGAAGCAAATGCTGTTTGGATATGCACCAGCAAACGCTGTAGTTTAAGGTGAGCGTAAATCATGGCGAGGAGGCAATCGTCTCGTTTCGCTCAGGTTCCTGGAGAGGCTCGGCCCTTGCCAGCAGCCTCGCCTGGTGCGAGTGGCTTCTGCTTGCACCGTGACACGTGTGCACCTCACTACTCCACATCTGTCATTTCCAGCCCATCGCTTTCTTTCACGTACACCACGGAGCCCAGGGCTGACCCCGAGAGAGAGCCGGGGCCAGTCCCTGCTCCTCTTGGGAGGTTTTCTTGGTCTATATCTTCTAATCGTATCTTCTTGGTGCTTTGAAATAACTTAGTCACAGGTTCCAACTTGCTTTTCTCGGTCCCTTGTACTAAGTGACTGTCCACTTTTGAATCCATTCGCATAGCAGATACCTGAGTAGCAGATTTACTAAGTGAAAATCCCATTTGGCACAGCTGAGCAAATACCGAGGTTGTTTAAAAACACCTTCTCAGGCAGTGGAAATGTTCCTTCAGTTTGACTACAGGGGGAAAAAAAGACGTAAATACAAGTGAGCACGAGAGGAATCTCTCCCGCTCCACGGCAATGCATGTTTAATAGAACACCAAGGCAGCCGGCACGCGCACGCTTGTCATCCCAGCACTCGGGAGGCGGAGACTGGAGGATCGTGGTTCGCGGACGGCCTCAGCTACTTAGTGAGCCCTCTGCAACTCAGTGAGGCCCTGTTTCAAAATAAAGAATAAAAATGAGGGCTGGGATGCCCCTGAGCTCCATCCTCAGTACCGCAAAAAAAAAAAAAAAAAAAAAAAAAAAAAAAAAAAAAAAGCCGAAGGCAATGCTAAAAATATAAAGTAAAATTGCCTTTTATTTTTCAGTTGTTTACATTTTCTTTCTGGGAGGTTTTTCAGGTTCTATAAATCTCTTGAAAGTCTTTATTTTTTTGTAGTATTGGAGATGGAACCCAGGGGCATTCTGCCTTCTAACTACTCCCCCAGCCCTATTTTTATTCTTTATTTTGAGTCAGGACCTCATTAAGTTGTAGAGAGCCTCATGAAGTAGCTGAGGCTGTCTGTAAACCTGTGATCCTCCTGTTTCAGCCTTCCAAATGTTTTAAAAAGGAATTTTCTCAGTTTTACGTTTAATTATCTTTTGGCAAAGAATAGGATGTCTCTTAGTCTTTTCTATCATTTTTGGTAGCAGAAACTTTTAATTCATTATTTATAGGTTAAAGAAATAAGTACTCAGCCCAGTGCAGTGGTGTACATCTGTCATTCTAGTACTTGGGAAACTGAGACGGGGGTTGCAGGTTCAGAAACAGCCACAGCAACTTAATGAAGCTCTTGGAAGCTTAGCAAGACCGTTTCCAAATAAAAAATAAAAATAGGACTGGGGAGCCAGGCATGGTGGCACAAGCTTGTAATCCTAGCGCTTAGGAGGCTGAGACAGGAGGATGGCACAGGTTCAAAGCCAGCCTCAGCTACTTAGTGAGGCTCTCAGCAACTTAGTGAGACCCTGTTTCCAAATAAAATATAAAATAGGTCTGGGAGTGTAGCCTGGAGGTAGAAGGTTTCCATCCCTAGTACCACCAAAAAAAAAAAAATATATATATATATATACACACACACACACACACACACACACACACACACATATATTATTTGGAAACAGGGTCTCACTAAGTTGCTGAGCGCCTAAGTAGCTGAGCTTGGCTTTGAACCTGTGTGGTCCTGTCTCAGCCTCTCAAATGCTGAGGTTACACGTGTGCGCCAGCACGCCTAGCTTAAGTATCATATATTTGACTTGCTCTCAAATTGTTTAGCAGTAATGCAGAGAAAAAGTAAATAAGCAGAATGTTAGTAAGTTACACCTAGGAGGTGAAGGCGAAACATGAGTAGCAGCGTGTAGGTTTGGGATGTGAAGTGTGGCTAGTGCAACTGAGGAATCACATTTAACTGATGGACATGTTTACCTCGGCACCTGTCGCCCCTGGCTACTGTTGGATAATGGTGTTCTAAAGGATTATTTCCAAGTAACCTTACTGCACCTTAGAAGAAAGACAGACATAGTTACAGAAAGACCACATACACACACACACCTTCCAGCATTCAAAACCCGCAAGGTCTGGCGGTCAGACAAACAAAAATATAACCTCTGACAAGAGGGGAAAAAGCAGTCAAAACTCAGAAAAGACGCGCAAAACAGCCGTTTTAATATGTTCTATGTGTTCAAGAAAGCAGGACAGGGTGTGAAATGGAAGACTTAAAAAAATTCAGAGATGAAAAACACAATTCCCGACATAAGAACTACTGTGTGTGGTTCGCCAAGAAGGAAGAGAGAGCGTTAAGACGCAGCGGGGGCTGGGGCGCTGCTCAGGGCGGCCTCACGCGCCAGGCCGTGGGCTCATCTCCAGGACCGGCTAAAGCAGGAACAGAGCTTCAGTGCGCTGTGGGCACAGGGGGCAAAACGCAGGATTCTGCAGTGAAGTTTTTAAAATAAGAGACAAACCAAACGATTAGAAAACCCAGACCTCAGAACTGCACAAGAGAGTGCTGAGAAAGTGCAGGCATGCTGTACGGTGAGGTGTGTGTGGGGAGGGCTTGGGGGACCGAATGCGGGGCACTCTGCCTCTGAGCTACACCCTCATCCTTCCTTCCTATCTATCTATCTATCTATCTATCTATCTATCTATCTATCTATCTGCCTCAGCCTCCAAAGTATTAGGATTACGAGAATGCGCCACCACGCCCGGCTTCCACTGGTCAAAATAATATGTATAATATTTTGAAACAGGGTCTCACTAGGTTGCTGGAGGGAGTCTTGCTATGCTGCTGAGGCCGTCCTCCAACCTGGATCCTCCTCTCTCAGCCCCCCAGGTCCTGGGAATCCAGGTGTGCACCGCTACGCCGCGCTCAATTGAGAGTTTTGAAGTCACTACATTCTTTTTTGTTTCCAATGCCAGATGAGGTTCTTGTATTCAAAATAATCTTGGTGTCTAAAGGAGATACCAAATTATATATTATTCACCGTAACATTTCAGGATAGACTTCAGGAGTCCATGCTCCTTCATGACTTACTCTACCAGTTAGGCATAATTGAGTTTCAGAGGGAATGTTCTCCCACAGGAATACCGTTTAATTTTCTAGAACCAGGTTATACTTACTGTACCAGTACTGGGGATGGCCTAGGAAGATTTGAGAAAGCTATGATTATTAATATATTCCAAAAAGTGGGCGAGGGGCAAATCTGTGCAAGGACTTGGTTTCTGCCTAAAAGCAGGCAACTATTCCAATGTAAATCAACCTAGCTAAAATCAATTAGCCAGTCAATAGGAGAGGAGAAGTAGGCCTTTAGCTAAAGACAGATCTACATGATTAGATAAGCCAGCTAAGATGGTAGGAGGGGTCAACCTTCATGAAAGGAGCGGCCTTGCCACACCTTGTTGGGGGAGGTACCTTACAGGGCCGTTCACTAGTCAGAGTTACTTAAACAACATGGAGGTCATGGGTATAAAAGTCCCGTCCACCGCAATCCCTTTGGTGTATTCATTTCGAGTCACCCCCACCCCCATGCTATTTTGGCATGGGGCTGTATTTCTATTTTATGTATTTCTATCTTTTTAATAACTTCTTTAAATCTTCAGTAACTGTCCAAGCTATGCATATTTACTCTTAGCTTAGAACAAGAACCCACGGTTTTATTTCTGTTTTTGGTCGTTTTGGGTTTTGTTATGGGTTGGGGGAAAGTGTGTCCGGGGTCTCTGGGAACAGTTTCCCCAAACCATAGTCTCCCCAATCCGTAACACTTAAAAGTATATGGTGTATGAAATGTCACACAATATAATAAAATATGACACCAACACCTTATAAAAACTCCAGAGATTGGAAACACAAGGTACTTACATGTTCATGTACTTTTATGAAGAAAGTCGTTCCAACAGAAAAGTTATTTCTGCCAATATTTTGTGGGGAAAATGAGCACTCACCTAGGAAAACACAGGGCCTGTCAGCCTCTTCAAATGTGAGTTTGTTTTGGAAACACGGGCTTACAGTGTGTCATTGAGGACCCCTGGAAAAACCCTTTATCTAAGCCATCTGTAGGAAAGACAGGGAGATAGGTAAATTACTGGAGTTCAGACGCTCTGGTTCCAACAGTGGGCTATGTTAAATAGTAAGAGGTATATAAGGTTTCAATCTGGGCTACAAAAAAATTGGTAAGACAACGTAGTGCTCATTTTCTTCACTTGAAAGAAAGACCATTTCACTTATAAAGCAGTTGGAATGGCCAGAATACTCCACTGGCCACTTTTTTTTGTGTGTGGTACTGGGGGTTGAACCCAGGGGCATTCTACCTCCGAGTATACCCCCAGCCCAATTTTTATTTCTTATTTGGAAACAGTCTGTGTTGCTGAGTCTCACTAAATGCTGAGGCTGTGCTCTAATCTGCGATTCTCCGGACGCAGCCTCCAGAGTATGAGGATTACAAGAATGCGTCACCACGCCCGGCTTCCACTGGTCAAATGTAAACGAGGTTGTTTACACTCAAGGTCCCCAGATTGAAGGTTCTTAACTCAGAGGACACGTCCAATGGTCTTAAGCGAGGCGGGTGTCAGTATCTTAAACATCACGCGAGATCGGGTCTCTCCCTAGTTCACAGCCGCGTTTTTCCGGGCGGGGGTCTGGAGGAGGGGCACGCGGAGAAGGACGGGCGGGCTGTCACCGGCAGCCCCCTCCCGCGTCCAGCCCGACACGGTCCCGCAGGGCCCAGGCCGCCGGCGCTCACCGGAGGACCGCGGGGCGCCGGCCAGAGGGCTGTCAGGCTGCAGGCTGGGGCAGGGGCTGCGCCCAGGAGAGGCCGGCCGCCGCCCCGCTCGCGTGGGTCCCCGGGGCGCCGGCTTCCGGGAGAGCGGCACGAAGCCCCGCCTCCAGCGCCAGGTGCAGCGGAGCCGAGGCCGCGGCGCCCGGCCTGCGCCGCGCATGCGCGCCCCATCCCGCCGAGCCGCCCGGACCGAGCCCGGAAGCGCGGCGGGCGCGCGCGCCCGGTTGCTAGGAGACGGGACGCCGGCCGCGTCGCGGCGCTGCGGGGCGTGCGCCTGCGCCTGCGCGGCGCGGAGGGGCCGGGACGAGGCCTCTCCTGGGCGCGCCACGGCGGGCAGGTGGACGGACGCGTCGCTGCGTGCGCGGGCGCGCGTCGTAGTCCCCGCGAGAGGAGGGCGGGTCGGGCCGGGCGCGTGCGCGTGCGCGCGGGCGGGACGGAAGCGGAGCGAAGGCGCCGGGAGGAGGGAGACGAGCCCCTCAGGTAGGAGCGAGGGGCGGGCCTGCGCAGGCGGCCATAACCGCCCCGCCCCGGCCCGGCCGCCCCGCCCCGGCCGCCGGCCTCCCGGGCGCTGCGGCGGCGGGGCAGCGGCGGGATGCGGGGCGCCGGGGAGGCGGCGGAGGCCGGGCCGGCGCTGCAGGTAGAGCGGGCTGGGGCGGCCGCCGTCCCTATGGAGACCGCTCGGCGGCCGGGCCGGCGCCGAGGCCCGGGGCTGCGCGGGGCTGGCCGCCGCGGGGCCGCCCAGCACCGGGAGGCCGAGGCCGGAGGCCCGCGGCGCCGGCCCTGCAACGCCGGGAGAGCCGGCCTGAAAAGGGAGAGTGAAATGGGCCGGGCGGTAGGTCGGGGGTAGAATGCCCGTGGGTTCCATCCCCAGTGCCGGAAAAAACAAACAGAACTGCAGTAGAAACTGTACGCAGGAAAGGCAGGGTAAACTGGCTTTTGTTTGAAAAGCCAAGTCTCAAATAGACGGTTATCATGAACACGAAATCTAAAACCCTAAGAACGCCCTCCCCCCACCGCCCCAAATAAGATCGGAGATTCTGGATTCAGGAAAAGTTTGCAATGGATGACAGTGTCCTGTCGTTTTTCTTCCTCTGCTCCAGCCCTTATGTCCAAGGATATTTATTGTTTAATTTTCCTTTAGTTTTCAGCATTTCAAGTGCACTTTGTTTTCATGTAAGGAAATAAATCGAATAATAGTCTGTACATGAAACAAATTGGTTACCTGTAAGTAACAGGGCAAATGTCACATTCATCTCTGCCTCCAGGGTAAAACTGACTCTTGTTTATATTTTAATTGATGAACAAAGCCCTTCGGTCTTAATGATTAGAAAGTAACTAGGAAGGTTAGTAACAATATTTCCAGCCCTACATTTTGGCATTAATGGCAGCTTCCAAAATATACATTTTAGCCGGGCATGGTGGCACACACTTGTAATCCCAGCATTCAGGAAGATCACAGTTCACGAACAGCCTCAACTACTTAGTGAGGGCCTTTGCAACTCAGTGTGACCCTGTTTCAAAATAAAGAATAAAAAATAGGGCTGGAGGTGTAGCTCGGAGGAAGAATGCCCTTGGGTTCCATCCCTAGTACTGCAAAAAAAAAAAATATATATATATATATATATATATGAATATATATTTGTATTCTCTCTATATATAGGCATATATCATGTTTTATTTGCTTTCTGAAGAAAATTTGTAAAGACTATAAACAGGTGTAGAGATTGTTGTGTTCCCGTGCAGAGGTGTGGGGCAGGTGTCCTTAACTCCCCCCCTCACAGATCACATGCCCTTTTCTCAGAGATTGCTGTTGCTGCTGCTGCTACAACTACTGTGTGTGTTACTGGACACTGAACCCAGAGGCATTCTATCTTGGAGCTACACCCCCAGCCCTTTGTCGTTTTTGCTGGGTTTGTGTGTGTGTGTGTGTGTGGCACTGGGATTTGAATCCAAGGGCATTCTACCTCCAAGCTACACCCATAGCCCAATTTAATTTTTATTTTGAAACAGGGTCTTGCTAGGTTAATGATAGTCTCACTTTTAGCTGAGGCTGTCTTTGAACCTGTGATCCTCTGTCTCCGCCTCCCAGGTACTGGGATCGCAGGCCTGCCACCACACCTGGCCACTACTCTGACTCTCTGAGCCACGTCCTTCCTTTTTCTAGTTGTGTCACCATTTTTCTGTGTGAACATGCACCTAATGGTGTGGCTTGTTTTTGAACTTTATGTAAGTGGAATTTGAGTATTCTCTTGCGTCTTGTTTCTTATCTTAACGTACGTGTGTGTGTGTGTGTGTGTGTGTGTGTGTGTGTGTGTGTGTGTTTTACTGGGGATTGAATTCAGGCACATTCTACCTTTCAGCTATACTATACCCTTTTTAATTTTTGTTTGGAAACAGTCTTGCTAGATCGCTGAGCATTTCACTGCATCGCTGAAGCTGTTCTCAGATCTACATTATTCCTGTCTCAGCCTTCTAAGTGTCCAACACATGGTTGGTTTTTTTTTTTTTTTGTTGGTGGTACTGGGGGTGGAACCCAGGGGCTTTCTACCTCCGGTCTATACTCCCAGACATACCTATTTTGTATTTTATTTGGAAACAGGGTCTCACTAAGTTGCTGAGAGCCTCACTAAGTAGCTGAGGCTGGCTTCGAACCTGCGCGATCCTCCTGTCTCAGCCTCCCAAGCGCTGGGATTACAAGTGTGCGCCACCACGCCCGGCTTCACATTGGGTGTTTAAGATTTATCCTGCTGGGCATAGAGGTGCATGCTTGTAATCCCAGTATTTCAGAGGCTGAGATGGGAGATTGCAGGATTGTAGCCAGCTTCAGCAATTTAATGAGGCCCTCCACAACTTACTGAGACCCTGTTTACAAATAAAAGGATAAAATAGGTTTGGGCAGGTAACTTGGAGGTAGAATGCTCCTGGATTCAATCTCCAGTACTGCGCGCGTGTGCACGCACGCACACACACACACACACACACACACACACACAACAGAATTATCTTTATTGTTTATAGTTAGTTTGCTGGTTATTGTTCCATTGTTAGAACATATAACAATTTGCTGTTGGTGGATAATAAGGTTTTTATAGTTTTTGGCAATTATGAATGACAGTGCTGTGAACATGTTTATACATGCATCACAGGATAATCTTTTTGAAATAAGTTCTTTGAGTTGTGTTGTTAGCATTGGCCTATTATATTACTAAATCCTTTAAAAAAGAAAACCTTGCTGAGAACGATTTACTCCCTTCTTCTGTTGCCAAGAGGTCTTGGTAAACACTGCCTCTCCTAAGGCCATTGTTTATGCTGGTGTAGGTTGTTGAAGAGTTTGAGGCTCTCCCACTCCCTTTTTTTCTCCAGACACAATCTTGCTATGTTGCCCAAGCTCACTTTTTTTGGTGGTGCTGGAGATTAAACCCAGGAGCATTCTCATTCTATTTTTAATTTATTTTTATTTTGAAACAGGGTCTTGCTAGGTTGAGGACAGTCTCACAACTTGCTGAGGCTGTCCTAGAACCTGTGACCCACCTGTCTCCGTCTCCTCAGTACTGAGATGACAGCCGTGCCCCAGGCTGGAAACACCCGGCCAGGCTGACTTGAAATTCACAGTTTTTGCTTCAGCTTCCCAGGGAGCTGGGATTACAGGCTTGAGCCACGAAGCCCAGCTACATTATCTTTTCAGAATAACCCCTGGGCACTTGGTGAGCACATATCAGGTGCCTCCTGTTTTGCTCAGCGCTGATGACACATACGTGATCCTGCCTCCATTTTCACCAAGGATTTGAATTGAGCACAGGAGCTTCGAGTTTTAGCAGTTTCTGCCTCTGCACTTAGCCTGGCCCTTCTCATTCTTGCCTCAGGACGGTGCGCACTACACCTGGCCTACTTTCTCCATCAGTAAACATTAACCTCTGTCTTAAGAACAGTGGTTTCTGTACTGAAGGGCTTGCTCACCTGCGTTTGTGGAATCAGGGAGTTCACTGTCCCTTATCTGACATGCTCGGGACCAGAAGTATCTGCAGCCTGCGTTTGATGGTTTTTGGGGGGTGGGATGTTGCAGAAGCATAAAAAGATCTTAGGGGTGGGACTAAGGTCTCAGCATGAGCTCCCTTAGGCTCCATGTACATCTCCAGCCAGCAGGTAATTTTACACAGTGTTTTTGGTGTGCCCGCATTTTGATTGTAGCCCCAAAGGTGAGGTCAGGTGGGACTTTCCATTTGTGTCATTTTGTTGCCTCAAAAGTTTCATGTTTTGGAGCATTTCAGGTTTTGGATTTTCAGATTAGGGATGCTCAACCTGTATTGGTCTTTTTCTAAGGAAAGGACCCAGGCATTTATTTGATTCTGCAAGGGATCTCTGATTTAAAGAGATTTTTTTTTTTTTTTTTTTTTTTTTTTTTTTTTTTTGGTGGTGCTGGGGTTCCTGGAAGCCCTTCTGCCTCCGGGCTACACTCCCAGACCTATTTTATACTTTTTTATTTTTGGAAATAGGGTCTTTTAAGCCAGCGCGGCTGGCTTTGAACCTGCACGATCCTCCTGTCTCCGCCTCCCAAGCGCAGGGATTACAAGCGTGCCCACCACGCCCAGCTGATTTAAAGAGATTTAAGAAGCTGAGTGTGGTGGCACATGCCTGTAATCTCAGTACCTGGGAGCCTGAGACAGGAGGATCATAGGTTTGATGCCAGCCTCAGTGACTTAGTGAGGCTCTGTTTAAAAAAAAAAAAAAAGTCAAGTAAGGCGGGGTGCGGCTCAGAAGTAGAATGCCCTAGGTTAAATTCCCAGTCCTACCCCCCACCCAAGTAAATAAATAGAATAGAAATACAGAGAAGAGACAACTTCTCTCCTCTTACAATGATCCTCTTACAACCTTGGTCTTCCTTAAACCTTTGCTACAAGAAATTTATATTTCCTTTTGTGTGTGTGTGTGTGGTACTGGGGATTGAACCCAGAGCCATTCTACCTTCAAGCTATACCTCCAGCTTGATTTTATTTTTTATTTGGAAACAAGGTCTCATTAGGTTGATTTGAATTTCACTACTTGCTGAAGTTGTCTTTGAACCTGTGATCCTCCTGTTTCAGCATTTCAAAGTACCTATTTTATTTTTGGAAACAGGGTCTCAGGTGTGCACAGGTGTGCACCATTCTGCCTGGCTGATTAGCCAGTCCCTCCCGCCCCCTGTGGTGCTGCAGCTTGCATCCAGGGGCATTCTACCAGTGAGCTATACCCTAAACCCTCTTTATTTTTCTATTTTTTTGCCAGTCTGGGGATGGAACCCAGGGGCATTCAACCTCCGAGCTACAGCCCCTGCCCTATTTTTTATTCTTTATTTTGAAACAGGGTCTCACTAAGTTACGCAGGGCCTCACTAAGTAGCTGAGGCTGTCCATGAACTGCCATCCTTCAGTTTTAGCCTCCCGAATGCTGGGATTACAAGCGTGTACCACCACGCCTGGCTCCTGCTTGGTTTTTTACCTTGAGCACTTGCACAGAGGATGGTGTTGGCCTGGGCAGGTGTACAGAGGGTGGTGGTAGTGGAGAAGACCCCTAGGAAAAGACAGTGTGGAGGCAGGGCTGAGAGCAGGCACGGGTGGGCATTTAAGAGATCTGCACATCCAGTAAAAGCAGTCTAATACACTAAGTGTGCCAGTGGGTGTGTCCATGATTTGTGGGAAACGGAGAGTAAGGACCTTTTGGGGGAAGTGCAAATCAGAAATACTTATAGCTCTCCTCCGTGTCCCCTTAACAGCCGCGTTCGCTACTTTGATATGGCAGTATTCATGCTGTGCTATAAGTATCATATTTATTCTTGACTTCCTTAGATGATTTTGGGGTTAAAATTATAGATTTTTATTTGTTTTTCTTTTCAATACTGGCACACTAATGCTATTAGTGTTATATTTTTATTCTAGATATTTATTTATTTACTTATTTTTTTGTAGTATTGGGGATTGAACCAGGGTACTTTATGTCTGAACTGCACCCCCAGCCTGATTTTATTTTTTATTTTGAAACAGTCTTGCTAAGTTGCCGAGGCTGGCTTTGAACCTGCAGTCCCCCTGTCTCAGCCTCCCAAGTACTAGAATTACAGGTGTGTGGCACCATGCCTGGCTTTTAGCTATTTATTAATTTTTTGTGTGTGTGGGTCTGGGGATGGAACCCAGAGGTATTTGACCTCCGAGCTACACCCCCTGCCCTATTTTTTATTCTTTATTTTGAAACAGGGTCTCACTAAGTTGCAGAGGGCCTCACTAAATAGCTGAGGCTGTCCATGAACCGCGATCCTCCAGTCTCAGCCTCCTGAATGCTGGGAATGCAAGCGTGCCCACCACGCCCGGCTTATTTATGAATGTTTGGTGATAAGTGTGACTGCTGCAGTCTGATAGCATGAACTGAAAGTGATTTGAGAGAGCTTTAGCGAAAAGATCAGTAGGACTTGATGGCTTGGTGGATGAGTTGAGTTAGTGAGAGGAATCAGTAGTAATAGTAATAGTAAATTATATACTTATTAGAGCCTGTTCTGGGCCTGGCACTATGTTAAGTGCGTTATATATGTCTATCCATGTAACTCTCGTACATGTGGGAGGCACTGTTGTCATTGCTGGTTATAAACGTGGAGGCCATGGCCAGAGAAGTAGTGTGCAGATGTCATGCAGCCAAGAGGCACAGGAGCAGGTGCGCAGCCTGCTTGGGGCCCCGAGCTCCGCACCCCAGTGCTGCCCTGCCTCCAGCCGAGGTGAAGTTGCACCCACTTCTCTGTGAGATGGGCGCCGAGACCCAGTCCCATCTAGCTGCTGCTGATGCGGCGTGATCGATGTGGTGCATGCCTGTGATCTCAGAACTTGGGAGGATGAGATAGGAAGATCACAGGCTTGAGGCAGCCTCAGCAGCTTAGACCCCATTTCAAAATAAAAAAGGATGTAGCCCAGAGGTAGAACACTCCTGCTTCCAATCCCCAGTACACAACAAAACCAAATCAAAATCTTTCCCGTGCAGTCTGTGTGGTCACTACTGTTTGAATAGTGTTGAAGGGGAAGTCATTATTCCAAGTCAGATATTTGTGACTAGAACACCTTTCTCAAGACACCGTGTAAGAAACCATATTGAGGATTTTGATCTAGCGCATCAGAGTCCGAATGACTGGTGATCTCAAGTGGCCGGTGGGATTTTATGCAGGCATTCCAGGTGGGGCAGCAACTGTTCACATGAACACCAAGGCAGATTTAGGGGGAGCACCGAGGGGGAGGGGGAGCCAAGCCTGAGCTTGCTCAGGCTCCAGGGGCTGCACAGGCGTGGCCCAAGGCCAGTTGCCAGAGCCCTGACTCCAGTTTCCCGAGGGAGATTTTGGAGAAGAGCAGCTGTTTTAAAGGAAAGACCTGGGTTGTCGCCTTCCTAACACAGTGGTGGCCCTGGCTGGGATGGGGCGGTCTTTGAGCGCAGCGGGAGCAGTGTGCATAGGACCCTCATGTTTGTACATGTGCAGCGTATCTGTAGGATAAGTTCCGAGACGTAGGCTCATTTGGACAGAACCTCTGTGCGCCGCGATGTTAATAGATGTTACACAGTTCTCCGTGATGTGTAAAGACGCTAAGGTATATATGTTTACCGTGTTGGTCTTTGTAAAGGTGATAGTTTAAAAAGGGAACCTCAGGGGTTTTTGATTTGTATCACTAGAGGGTATGAGTGAACTCGAAAGTTAATATCCATAGTCTTTACCAATTTTTTGTTGTTGTTTTTTGGTGGTACTGGGGATTGTGGAAG
Source organism: Muscardinus avellanarius (assembly GCF_963383645.1). Lineage (NCBI taxonomy): Eukaryota > Metazoa > Chordata > Mammalia > Rodentia > Gliridae > Muscardinus > Muscardinus avellanarius. The sequence continues at coordinate 89,950,341 of NC_137801.1, read as the reverse complement.
CCCTTCTACCTCCGGGCTACACTCCCAGACCTGTTTTTTTTATACTTTTTTATTTGGAAACAGGGTCTCCTAAGCTAGCGGCTGGCTTCGAACCTGCACAATCCTCCTGCCTCCGCCTCCCAAGTGTGGGGATTACAAGCATGCACCACCAAGCCCGGCCCAGTTTTTTTTTTTTTTTTTTTTTTTTTTTGCGGTACTGGAGATGGGACCCAGGAGCATTATTATTTTATTTTTGTGGGTCTGGGGATGATGATGATGATGATATGATGATGATTATTTGGTGGTACTGGGAGTGGAACCCAGGGGATTTATACCTCCGGGCTATACTCCCAGACCTATTTTTATATTTTATTTGGAAACATGGTCTCACTAGGTTGCTGAGAGCCTCACTAAGTAGCTGAGACTGGCTGTGAACCTGTGTTTTCCTCCTGTCTCAGTTTCCCAAGCATGGGGATTACAAGCGTGCGCCACCACGCCTGGCTCCCAGCCCTATTTTTTATTCTTTATTTTTAAACAGGGTCTCACTGAGTTGCAAAGGGCCTCACTAAGTAGATGAGGCTGTCATTGAATTGTGATCCTCCTGTCTCAGCCTTCTGAATGCTGGGATTACAAGCGTGGGATTACCAATTTTTATGTTAGAGAATTTTCTCTCCCTTTTGATTTTAGGAAATTATTTACAGATTAAGAAATTAGCCCTTTGTGATACCGGGGCAGCAAATTTTTTTGTTGATGTCCCATAGCAACAGCAAACATGAAGCTAATGGCAACTGTATTGGGCAACACAAGCCTCAACGCAGACTGCTTAGTTTACTACTGACCTATTTCCTCAGAACACTGATTGTTTAGGGTGTATTTTCTTGAAAAGCACACCCACTATCATAGTTTTGCATTTGAGTATGCATGGACGCAGGGTTTTTTGTGGTACTAGGGATTGACGTTCTTGCGGGGTGTTCTACCTCTGAACTCTACCTTCAGCCCTGTTTTTTATTTTGAGACGGGCTCACTAAGTTGCTGAGTGCCTTGCTGGTTTGCTGAGACTGACATCGAATCTGTGGTCCTCTTGTCTTAGCCTCCCAAGTGCGAGGAGTACTTGAATCTGTGAGTCTCCCAGGTACAGCTTCTCACCTACTCCCATGCCTGACTCACAGATTAAGTTTTTTATTTTTACTTTTTGCAGTACTGGGGGTGGAACCCAGGGGCATTGTACCTTCTAGCTACACCCCAACCCTATTTTTTAGTCTTTTTAAAAATTTTTTTGAAACGGGGTCTCACTGAGTTGCGAAGGACCTTGCTAAGTAGCTGAGGCTGTCCGCAAACCACGGTCCTCCAGTCTTCACCTCCCGAATGCTGGAATTACAAGCGTGTGCCACCATGTTTGGCCCAGATGAAGTTTTATAAGGTAAAATTTTAAGAAAACGAAGCTTTATGAATCCTCTTGACTAGTGTGACATAGTTGAAAACATCTAGGAATGTACTCCTTTTCAGAGCTCACTGACTGGTGAGGAGTGCGGAGCTGCTTCCAGCCAAATGCTTCTGTCTTGTTCTCCCCTCCAGGTCACCACCCAGGAACATCAGTTTGGTTCAGGGGCTCCATTTGCTGAAGCTGAAAAATACCGCAGTACTCTCCAGCTAGAACAAGAAGTGAGGAAACAAGATAGAGCCATCTCAACACTGAAATTACAGGTTACCTTTAGTTTACATATGTATTTCTTGGGATTAACTTGGGATGGGGACCTATATTAAAACAAGAAAATGGAGAATAATTAATAATTCAGAGCTTGTTTAAATCTAATGGGTCTAAAATCATCCACTCTCCTCATAACCACTCTGACGCGCGTGGATTTGGAGTTACTTGTGTGAAATCTGCGTGCCAGGCGTGTACCGGGAATGCTTTCAAGTACATAGTCGTACCGAACTTACCCCAGCCTTGTGGTGGTGTGGTCCATTTGCAGGCGCAGGAGCTGAGGGTCAAGGGGGTGAATAATTACGACCTTCAACTCAGTAGGATTCTCTGACTCCTCAGTTAGTTGAGATTCAGACTTGGCATTATCTGTCCTCCCCCGCTCCCCGGCACGCGACATAGATATTAATGAAGGCTGTTAAAGTGGACTTTTGGAAGACTGAGTAGACTGTACCTTTTCCTTTCCTCTACTAAATACAGCTAGAAACTGACCATGGTGTGTAAAACAAACGTCAGTACGCTGAAAGGTAGAGAGAAGAAGGGAGACTTGTGTCCTGGTTAAGGACCTCAGTACACAGAGGCTGTGTTAGCTCTTATGTTTTCTTTTTCTTCATATATCTCACAAAGAATGCTGGAATATTTGGCAACTAGAAATCACAATGGAAGCTGGGTGTGGTGGCGCACGCTTGTAATCCCAGTATTTAGGAGGCGGAGGCAGGAGGATCGCGGTTCTCAGCCAGCCTCAGCTACTTAGTGAGGCCCTTTGCAACTTCAGTGAGACCTTGTTTCAAAATAAAGAATAAAAAATAGGGCTGGGGTTATAGCTCAGAGGTAGAATGCCCCTGGGTTTCATCCATGGTTCCACAAAAAAAGAAAGAAAGAGTCCCCCTCCCCTGAAAAGCCATTCCTTCTAAGCCAAAGGACTGAGAAGGGAGTAGCCTTAAAGGCAGTCAACTTTTAGACAATAACCTCCTACTCCAGACACCACCGAGAAAGCCCCATTCCTGCCACCACATGCAAGTGGAGAGCCTAGACGACCCTCAGGAATTTGCCCCAAAGTGCTCCCACTGTGCTCCCCCGGCTTCATTTCCCACTGACCCCAGCCAGTGCAGTGGCAAAGAAGGCCAAGTAAGAAACGAGCACGTTCGTCCCTGAGACTTTCAGGAGCCCACTCCTGTGGTGTCAGACTACGTGGGGACCAGGACGTCCACCCCTAGCCTTTCCCCTTGCCGGGCGGTGTCAGGGAGACCTGTTACGGAGCAGGACCGACTCAGCTGTCAGTGGCGGCCACCTGGGGAGCACTGAGGAGCACCTGTGTTCTTTCTTGCTCACTGCAACAAGGGCCTGTCCTCAGGTGCCCACAGAGTCCAAGTGGAGAAGATCCCACCCGCACCAGTAGTGCTGAGCTGGCTTCTAGCAGGAGCAGCATCGTAGGAGCCCTACTAAAACATACGGTCGGAAGTGTTGTACTACCAGGTCTCCGTAGAGAAACTCACTTCTCAAAGAATCAGGAATATGTGAGAGAGAACAGACAAGAGAAGCCGGCAGCGCAGTGCATGTGTTAGGATCGTCTCGGATGGGATTTAAAGCAGTCACCACACAAATGCTTCCACAAGCAATTACGAGCCCTCTTGAAACAAATGCAAAGGAGAATGGAAAGTCTCAGCTGAGAAATAAGTTACAAAGAGGAACCACGTGGAAACGTTCAAACTAAAAAACGTGACTGCTCACCACAAGAAACCTGTGCACAAATGTTTATAGCAGCCTGTTGTAATTGCCCAAATTGGGAGCAATCAGAGGTGCCCTTCAGTAGGTAGGTAGGCAAGCAAATTGTGGTATGTTCACACAGTGGGGTCAATATTTGGTGGTAGAAAGAAATGAGCTATCAAGCCACAAAAGACCTACACCTGAAAGTATATTGCTACGTGAAAGGAAATCTGAGAAGGCCACAGACTCTACGATTCTGCTTATATGACTGTCTGAAGTCAAGGCTATGGAGTGTGAAAAACGATGAGTGTGGCCAGGGGTCAGAAGAGAAGGAAGGAAGAGGAGTGGTGCATGGGGCTGTAAGGCAGAGAGCCTGCTCTGTGTTAGTAGGGATCAGAGTGGGCACATGCCCTTCTGCAGTTCTCAGAATCCACAGAAAGTACCTGGCAGCGAGCTGCGTGTAAACTGCGGACCCTACTTAATAACATGTCACTGCTGGCTCTCCAGTTCTAATTCATGTACCACAGCAGTGCAAGATGTGCGCAGCAGGCAAACTCTGGGGGAACAAGGCTTTGTGGAAACACTGTTTCTTGACCAATGTTTCTGAAGGGCTAAAACTTCTCTTAAAAGTCTGTTAAAAAAAAATACACAAGCCAGGCATGGTGGTGCACGCTTGTGATCCCTGTGCTTGGGTGGTGGAGACAGGAGGATCACACAGGTTTGAGGCCAGCCTTGCTGGCTTGAGAGACCCTGTTTCCAGATAAAAATATAAAAAATAGGTGTCTGGGAGTATAGCCTGGAGGTAGAAGGGTTTCCAGGAACCCCAGTACCACTAAAAAAAAAAAAAAAAAAAAAAAAAAGCACAAGCCAGGCATGGGGGCTCATGCTTGCAATCCCAGTACTTGGGAGGTTGAGACAGGAGGGTTGCAGGTTTGCTGCCTGCCTCAGCTACTTAGTGAGACCTTGTTTCCAAATAAGAAATAAGATAGGTGTAGGACTTGGGGTAGAGCCCAAAGATAGTGTGTCCCTGGGTTCCATCATTAGTAGCACACACACACACACACACACACACACACAGGGAGTCTGGGGCATAGCTTGGTGGTAGAGTACTTGCCTAGTAGGTCGTAGGCCATGGGTTGATCACGAGCAACTCCTTCCCAAGGTCACAAAGTGGACATTTCTTCAAAAGCATACAAATAGCCAGTAAGTACACAAAAAGGATGTTCGGTGTCCTCCTTAAGGAAATGCAAATCAAAACTACACCTGTAATCCCAGTACTTGGGAGGCTGAGACAAGAGAATCACAGGCTTGAGGATAGCTGCAGCAAGTATGGAGACTTGTCAGCTTAGCAAGGCCCTGTCTCAAAATAAAAATAAAAAAGAGGGCTGAGGGTGCAGCTTGGAGGGAGAGTGCCATCAATTCATCTTTAGTACCTTGACAACAAAAGCAGAAACCACAATGAGGTGCCGCTTAATTTTTTAGGGTGGCTGTCATCAATAAAACAGAAAACAGGTGTCGGTGAGGATGTGCAGAACCAAACACATGTGTTCCTAATGGGAATGTGAGATGTGGAACTGTAATAGAGAACAGTTTGGCACTTTCTCAAAATCCAGAATAACTATATAACCCAGCTCTCCTCCTCCTAGGTATAGACCCTAAGGGATTGAAAGCAGGGACCCAAGTAGACACTTGGCCACAGTGTTCATGGCAGCGTCACTCACAGTGGCCACACGTCCAGCAGCAGGTGACTGAACAGACAACTGTGCATTTGGGCGCAGTGGCCCATCCTGTAGTACCAGCCACCTGGGAGGCTGAGGCAGGTATTTTAAGTGTGGCCTGGGCATCACGGCAAGACACTGCTCCAGACAGCGGCAGCAGAACGCATGCCACCATGGAATAGTATTCAGCCGTAACAAGGAGTGAAGTCCTAGCCAGATGGGTGCTTGAAGCTCCAGATACTTGGTAGCCATGAGGTAAAGCAGGAGGATTGCTTTAGCCCAGGTGTTTAAGGCCACCCTGGCAGCACAACGAGACCTCAGCTCAAAAAGAGAAAAGGAGTGAGATAACGAGACGTTGATGTTGAGGCATGTTCCAGAATGGTGAGCTTGAGACCGTGCTAAGTAAAATAAACAGACACAAAAGGACAAATATTGTTTGATTTCACTTATGCCTAGAATAGGCAGATTCAGAGGTGGTTTAAGGATGCAGAGTATTTTGGGGGATGATGAAAACTGGGAAGTGGCTAGTGATGATGGTCACACATTGTAAATGTATTTCAGACCATTTAAATATGTATTCTTAAAATGTGCCAGCGTGGTGGGCACGCTTGGAACCCCCGAGCTTGGGAGGTGGAGACAGGATTGCGCTGGTTTGAAGCCAGCCCCGCTGGCTTAAGAGACCCTGTTTCCAAAAATAAAAAAAGTATAAAATAGGTCTGGGAGTGAGTGTAGCCCGGAGGTAGAAGGGCTTCCAGGAACCCTAGTACCACCAAAAAAAAAAAAAAAAAAGTATACTTAAAATGTTAAAATAGTAAGTTTTATGTGTATTTTGTCACAAAATAAGTTTAAAAGCTGGGTGTGGTGGCACACACTTTATAAGCTCAGTACTTGGGAGGCTGAGACGGGAGGATCACAGGTTTGTGGCCAGCCTCAGCAACTTGTGAGGTCCTCTGCAACTCAGTGAGACCCTGTTTCAAAATAAAGAATAAAAAATCAGGCTGAGGGTGAAGCTGAGAGGTAGAATGCCCCTGGGTTCAATCCCCAGTGCCATACACACACAAAAAAAGTTTTAAAAATACAGTAACTGAAATGAAAAATGCAGTGTTCTCAAACAACAGGATAGAGAAAGGACTGGGCCGGTGAATATAAGAACAGAACAATAAAGCAGGGCGTGGTGGCGCACACTTGTCATCCCAGCACTTGGGAGGCTGAGACAGGAGGGTCTGGGTTCGCGGCCAGCCTCAGCTACTTAGTGAGGCCCTCTGCAACTTAGACCCTGTTTCAAAAAAAAAATAAAAACAGGGCTGAGGGTGCAGCTCGAGGGTAGAGTGCCCCTGGCTTCCATCCAAGTGCTGCATAAGGAAATGTAAAGAAAAGAGAAAGAATGATGGGATTGCCTCATCTGGGCAGCAGAGAGGGAAAAAGGGGAGAAGCCAAGCGGCAACCCAGGCAGGTGGATCTGGAGCAGAAGACCCAAAAACAAAGGGGGTCCTAAAACTCAGGGAGGAGTTGCCGGAGATGCTTTTAATTGGGTGTCAGAGCTGTAAAGCAGGTGAAAGAAGTGGAGGTGTCCTAGCAGGAGTCACCGCAGCGGTCCTGCCAGGGCCCTGCATGGCACACATCTGGGAAGCAAGATAGAAGGCAGCCCTGAGAGCAGGGTGGTAGTGCTGCAGAAGTGCTGTCCCCGCAAAAGCCTCCTTGGGAAACAAAGGGAGTGGAGACAGCGCGGACGAGGGAGACTAGAATGGAGGCCCACAGGACGCAGGCTTGGAGCAGGACGAAGAAGCATCCTCGGTACGGGAGGAAGAAATAGGGTGGCTCCAATAGGATTTTGTTCATTTAGCCATAGTTTTCAAAATTACATCTGTTGAGTGTGGTTCTTAGTGGAGACTAGAATGGAGGCCCACAGGACGCAGGCTTGGAGCAGGACGAAGAAGCATCCTCGGTACGGGAGGAAGAAATAGGGTGGCTCCAATAGGATTTTGTTCATTTAGCCATAGTTTTCAAAATTACATCTGTTGAGTGTGGTTCTTAGTGCATGGAGAGGAAATGTATCTGGGGAGTGGACCCAGGGCATTCGACCTTCATGCCAACCCTTTTTCCTTTTTTGGCTTTGTTTTTGTGTGGGTCTCACTAGGGTGCTGAGAGTCCAGCTAAGTTGCTAAGGTCATCTTCCTGCCCCAGCCTGCCAAGTATGGGACAACAGGTGGTGACACCACGCCTGGCTTAGAGGAAATATTGAAGATGATTATTAATAGTGGGAAAGGGACATCAAGAGAGGTAAGGTTTCTATACCATCACTACTTAAAATGTAGTCTGTGGGGCTGAGACAGGAGGATTGCAGGTTTGAGGACAGCCTCAGCAACTTAGCAGGACCCTATTTCAAAATTCAAAAAGTAAAGTAGGTCTGGGGATGTATCTCAGAGATAGAAGGCCCCTGGACTCAATCCCCAGTGCCAGAAAAATACTCTATTGTAAGAATATATATAAAAAGCTTTCTGTACTGTGTGTATGTGGTATGCATTTTTGGTGTGTGTGTGTATATTTTTTGCTTTGTGGTACTGAGAATTGAACACAGGGGTATTCTACCTCTGAGCTACACCCCCAGCCCTATTTTATTTTCTAATTTGAAATAGGATTTCACTAAATTGTTGAGGCTGGTCTTGAGCCTGCTATTCTCCTGTCTCAGACTCCCAAGGACTGGGATTACAGGCATGTGTACCATGCCCAGCTACCTATTTATGTGTGTGTAGTAACACCTAGAGAAACCACTAAAAAGGGTACATAGGAGATTTACTCAAAAACACTGGATATATGCCAAAATACAATTCTAGAAAATGGATAAAGCAGATGGGCAAAACTGAACAATAAAAAACCTCAAAATTATCCCTAAGGTTTCACACACACACACACACACACACACACACACACACACACACACAACACACACACACACACACATAATAGCATTAAATAGTCTGAATTAAAAGCCCAGTTATAAGACAGACACTAGCAGAGTTGATTTACTAAGCAGGACCCAGCTATTTGCTGTGCATTAGCAACTCACTTAAATCTAATGATAGAGCTAGGTTGGAAGACATGCAGACCCAGTGGAGGAAATAGAACTGTCCCTCTTTGCAGATGACACGGTCTAGCAAAGCAAATGCAGACTCGTATTCTGAAAACTGTGGAGCATGACGGGAGAAAACAAAGATCCGAAGAAATGGGAAGACTTGTTCATGGACCGGAAACATCAGTGTCGTAAGAACATCAGTTCTCTTCAATTTGATATGTGGGTGTTGGGGTCTGCTCAGACACCTGACAGAGCTTCTGATGAATCAGCTACATGTAGCGTCGAGCGCAGGTCTGCACAACCGCATGAACTTCTGATAAATGAATCTGCAATATGTAGTGCCGAGCGGATATGGAGGGCGTAACTACTCTCCTTGCCCCCGCTGGCCCAATTTGGTAATGTTGAGCCTTATTGGCTCAAATAATGCTTTCGTGCTCATGAACCCCTCGTGCTAATATTAATAATTGATTATGATTAATAATTAATAATGATTGGCTGCAAGTTATGTGCTTTGCACATGCAAGAGTGACCTTTATCTTGATAGGTTAGAATAGTTTCCTGTTGGAAATCCCCCTTGCGGTTTTTTGCTTTAAATTGGGTTGCCTGAGAGAAATAAACGAGATCCTGCTTGACACGTCTCCCGGCTCTGTGTGGTTTTGTTCGGGGCCATCGGCATTCAACCTTCCTGCTCAGCCCCACCGCTGATGGGCTGGACCCGTCAGCCTGGTGCCCTGTGTGAGGCTCTGCCGCTTCTTGCTCTGAAGGAAACGCTGACAGGTAATCGGTCCGCGGGTGAGTGTCCCCCCATAAATTATGGGGGAAGTCCAGTTCTAAACCTGACCCTGCCCTGGAATCCCTTTGACTTTTTCTCAAGAGCCGAGGACTTAATCTCACTGATAACCAAGCCACCCAGGCCTGGGGATACCTTTTAAAAACTGCCCCATGGCTCCCCGAAAGTAATCTTTATGATTGGGATACCTGGGATCGAGTTCAGGGGCTAGTTAGAGCAAGGGGAGGTTTTCCCCACCATCTCTATGCTTAAAAGTTGTTTTCCCCCATGACCCCCGAAGAAACTCGATGACTGTGGCCCCAAGCCAGCTGAAAAAGGGGCCGCCAAGCATACACCCTCCTCCGGTCCTGAAGCCCCTAAGAAACTTCTCGATCCCTCTGATCCCTTTGGGGACGCTAAGGGCTCCCCACAACCCCTTTCCCTGGCCAATTCCTTCTCGGTACCCTCCGCTCCACCGCCATACGCGGGCGAAGCGGGAGCCGGTGGAACTGTCAATGGAAATCCCCAGGGAAACTGCCCTACAGCCTGGTACCCCTTGGAACCACAAGACCAGGTACGGATAGCCACTTTGACAGCGCAGGAAAAATTAGATGAAGGACCTACTGAAGCCCCTATTGCTGAGATAACCCAAAAAGCAAAAATATAAAAGTCAATTAATGAGGCATCCTTAAGGCGATTTAATCCCACGCTGCCTTTAATTTTATGTGTTTTCATGGGATGCACCCTAAGCTTGGCTCTTTTGGCCCAGATGGGAGAGCCCATTCGTTGGATTCATCTTGCTTGAGGAGAAACACCCCGGGTATATTCCATAATTAATCAAATAACAGATTGCATTACTAAAGGAAGAGACATAGCAAATCGGCTTTTTGGAATGGACCCTCAAGATATAATTATCCCCTACCAATTATCTGATTTCACCTGGTTTCAAAAAATTGATGAAAGAGTGGTAATAGCATTAGAGAGATTTTTGGGTAACATCGATTGTCATTGTGGTCCCTATAAGTGGATGAGCTCTTTTACTAGATTGGAGTGGAGGTCCCTAAAAATCTTTATCCGAGAGCCTAATCCAAATTTCCTGACGGTGTTTACCAATGGGGGGCGTATGGGGGCAGCCGTGGTTATGTATCCTTCATTTGTCAACGGACAAGACCCACAGCCGATTCAAACAATATCCCATCCAATAGAAGGCTCCCCCTAGTTCAAGGAATTATTTACAATAGTATTAGTGCTAAATGCCATGCATAAACCCATCAATTTATTTTCAGATAGCCAATATGTGGCTAATCTGTTACCTTTATTGATGGAGGCCTATATTAAACTAGATTCCAATCCTATTACTCCTCTAATGATTCAACAACGAATACATCCTATATTTTTACAACATTTACGAGGTCACCAAAATCTACTGGGCCTCCTCTCTGAAGGCAATCAAACTGCAGACAAATTAGCCTCCTCTATTTCCTCCGTGACAGAGGCCACCAAATTCCATCAACTTACTCACGTCAATTGGAGGGGCTTAAAACATAAATACCCACAGGCATCGGCAACTGATTTAAAAAAGATTGTACGTACCTGTTGATCCTGCCAATGCTTCCTTCAGATACCCCCTACAAATCTCGGACAGCAACCCTCGAGTATTACACCCCAACAACCTTTGGCAAATTGATGTAACTCATTATTCCCCCTTTGGTAAATTAAAATACATTTTTATATCAGTCGACACCTACTTTCAAGCATGCTGGGCCTCAGCCCACGTGGGAGAAAAGACCAAACATGCTATTAGTCATATGCTACAGTGTTTTGCCACCCTCAGGTTGCCCGACCAGATAAAAACGGATAACAGACCATGGTTTATTGGCAAGGCCTTTGCTGTTTTCCTCCAAACCTGGAATATCTCCCATATTATGGGCATTCCATATAATCCTAGAGGACAGGCCATTGTAAAAAGATTTAATCATACCTTAAAGGTTAAATTACAAAAACAAAGGGGGGACTCATTGCCCCCACTTGATCAGCTTAGAATATTAGTTTTTTCGAAATACAGCCCAAAACGTTCATTCCAGAAACATTGGTCATCCTCAATCATATATACATCTGTCTTGGTGAAATGAAAAGACCCATTCACAGGCATATGGAGAGGGCCAGACCCATTGATTACGACTGGAAGGGGATTTGGACGCGTCTTCCCTCCAGATGAAAAAAGACCCCTGTGGGTACCAGCAAGGGACATTAAATATCTTCCGCCATGCACTAATAATTGTGATTCCAGGGGAAAAGAGATCCCTGAGATTAGCTCCCTCTTCTTAATTGCAAAAAGAGAGATGAAAATCCTCATCAGTCTAATCCTATTAGCACAAATAAGGGATGGTATACAAGGATTTGGAGACCCAGGTAAGGCAAGAGAGATCCTTAATAAAAGGATGGGGCAGCCCTGTGATTGTGAAGGGGGTACCTTCCCAGTAATCCCAGTAGATGGACAGGCTATCCAACCATTTTACAAGCCACCTTTAGACTCCCTTACAGATGTAGTGTTACAAAACTGGAAAGGATTAGACTTGTTAATGGCCAAAAAGGGAGGCATATGCTTGTTTTTACAGGAAAAATGCTGTTTTTACCTTAAAAAATGCCGGCAAGATCTACAAGACAACCCATTATGGACAATCTTCAACGGACTTTTTGCCTTATTTTTTTCCTCTATTGGGCCCCCCTTGTGTTTCTTCTGATTGTTTGTACTCTGGGCCCCTGTATCCTCAATAGATTAGTTCAGTTTGTAGGAAAATACATCAAGTAGAGATCCAGTATCAAAGCTTACCGAGAGAGAGCCCAGTCAGTATGGCTGGCGTTCTATGAGCATCCCTCCTCTGCTCCCCATGCACCCAATGACGGTAAGATCCTCAGAGGAGGACGACCTAAGACAGGGGCTGGGGTAGCTTATGAGTGGCTATCAAGCATGAGTACCCAATGACAAGTAAGATTCTCAAAAGAGGACAACCTGAGACAGGGACCATGCATTTTACCCTCATATATAAAAAAATAGAAAGGGGGAGATGTTGGGTTCTGCTCAAACTGCCTGACAGAACTTCCGATGAGTTAGCTACATGTAGCACCGAGCGCGTTGATGTCTGCACAACCGCCTGACAGAACTTCCAATGAATCAGCTATATGTAGCGTGGAGCGCAGGTCTGCACAACCACCTGAACTTCCGATGAATGAATCAGCTACATGTAGCGCCAAGCGGATATGGAGGGCGTAACTACTCTTCTTGCCCCCGCTGGCCCAATGTGGTAATGTTGAGCCTTACTGGCTCAAATAATGCTTCCGTGCTTGTGAACCCCTCGTGCACTGGATAATGATTGGCTGCAAGTTATGTACTTTACACATGCAAGAGTGACCTTTAGCTTGATAGGTTAGAAGTTTCCTGTTGGAAATCCCCCTTGCGGTTTTTTGCTTTAAATTGGGTTGCCTGAGAGAAATAAACGAGATCCTGCTTGACACGTCTCCCGGCTCCGTGTGGTTTTGTTCGGGGCCATCGGCACTCAACCTTCTTTCTCAGCCCCACCGCTGACGGGCTGGACCCGTCATGTGGGCTTATGTATTCCCATTCAAATCCCCACAACAACCTTTTTGAAAAAGATGAAACTGGAGAAGGTGAGTCTCCTCAAGCTCAGCACTTCCTGTGTTGCTCCCGTAGGACGGTGGGAGAGGTCAACACCTGGGTCTGGAATGCAGAGGCAGTCCCGGGGAGTCCCGCTCAGGGAGCTTTTGACAGCCACAGACTTTTCTCCAACAGCTGGTGCCCGAGAAGCCGGGCTACACAGGGAAGAAGAGGCCTCCACCCAGGCCTCACCCTCATGTGCAGTGAGCTCACCGGGGCTGCAGATGGAGACGTCAGACGTAAAGCCACAAGATGCTGGGAAGGCAGCATGGGAGGAGATCTTCAAGGCCTTTACTCCTGACACTGAAACATCACAAGGACAGACAGCTACAAACCACATGTCTGGCAAAGAACTCACTTCCCTTGTTATTCGGAGAACTCTCAAAATCCAGTAAAAAGAAAGAATCCATTTGGAATATGAGCAAATGCCATGAGATATTTCGCAGGACATATGATTGCCCTCTAAGCATCAAGGATGCAGAGTGAGGCCTCGATGCGGGAGCGATATAGTTGCAAGAATAGCTCAAATAAAGAGTGGTGGTCCCCGCCACAACGGGGGAATTGGACTGTTCCTGATGGTAGTGGGCAATGGTGCAGACACTCCGGATAATAGTTTTGCACTTTTCCCTAAGACTAACTGTACACTTGCCATACTACCCTGTGATTTTATTCCTGGATATTTGTTCCAGAGAAATAAAAACTTACATCCACTCCAAACTTACATGCGGTTGTCCATAGCAGCTATATTGTTCTAGCCCCAAACTGGAAACACCTAGGTTTCCTTTTGTCATTGAATGGTTAAATCCTGGCAGTTCATAGCATGGAATGTCACTCAGCTGTAAACTGTTGACCCACGTAAGGACATGGACGGCTCTCAGAGGCCTGGTGCTGAGGGAAGAAAGCTCAAAAGTGACACTGTTGATTTTACATAGCCTGAAACTGCAAAGTGTTCCAGATGAGTGGTTGCCAAGAGTTAGGGTGGGGAGTGAGAGGTATAAATGCGAGGGGTAGCAGCAAGTGAACCTGGTGGTGATGGGCCAGTCTGCACACGCCAGAAATGCACAACTGGAACACATGCGTCAGTGTGGCTCTCTGGGTTGGAGTTTGCGCCTGAGATTCAGTGGTTGGAAACTGGCGCAAGCTTAGAAGAGACCTCTCAGTGCGGCCTCTGCGGCTTCCCTGTAAACCTCCAGTTACTGAAAAGAACGGTTTGTGTTTGTGGGTTTTTTTTTTTTTTAAGGTACTGGGGATTGAACCCAGGGACTCCATCTATATCCCCAGCCCTATTTTTTTATTCTTTATTATGAAACAGGGTCACACTGAGTTGTGGAAGGCTTCACTGAGTACCTGAGGCTGGCGTTGGACCTGGATTCTTCCTGTCTCAGCCTTCCAAGTACTGGGATTACAAGCGTGCACCACCAGGCCTGGCTAGGATTTTTTTTTTTTTTTTTGAGAGCCTCACTGTTACCCAAGTTGGTCTTGGGCTGCTCTCAGTCCTAGACTCAAACCACCCACTGGTCTCAGCTTCCTGAGCAGCTGGGACTACAGGCATGCACCATCACTTCCAGCTTTGATAAGGTTTTTAAAGACGACTTGTCGAGTACATATAATTTGTCAGAAATTTTACTTGATGACAACCCTGCAAATTGTAGGGATTCTCTCCACTTACCAGAAGCAGCTTGGGAGGCTTTTATTTTTTCTGAAGTCAGGTGCATCCCTTAGGACCAAGAATATGTGGTAAGTTGATCAAGGTTATGTTACTTTTATTTTTTATTTTTATTTTTTATTTTTTATTGGTGTACTGTATTCATACATCATAATGGGATTAAAAAAAAAAAAACCTTTGTAGACATACATGCACACATCGCCCAGTTAGCCCCTACCCGATCCCCACCACATTCCCTCCCCATCCCTCCTTCCCATGCTTGGCTTAGTGGTTGACATCTAGTATTATAGCAATTTATCCAAAATTAACAATGATAATCTCACATATCAGTTTCATTTGTCTGATACCAAGCTTTTGATGACTTAAAGATAACATTTCAATATTTCTTTTTGCTTTCTTTCTTACCAGAGAATATTTTTTTCTTTTTTTTTTTAGGTGAAACTATCGTACATTTATTTATTTATTTTTCAGAAAAAAATCTATCCTAATATGGAATATGGACTCTAGATACCGAAAACGATCTAGAAAAAGAACAAAGCTAGAAGATGTATATTTTCTGATTTTGAACCTTATAAAGCTACAATAATTGAAACAGTGTAGTACTGTTCTAAAGGCAGATATATAAACCATTGGAGTTAAATAAAAGCCTAGAGATAAATTCTTCCATATATTGTCAAGTTATTTATTTATTTATTTATTTATTTATTTTTGGTGGTACTGGGGTTCCTGGAACCCTTCTACACCCGGGCTACACTCCCAGGCCTATTTTATATTTTTATTTAGAAACAGGGTCTCTTAAGCCAGCGCACGCAGCTGGCTTCGAACCTGCGTGATCCTCCTGTCTCCGCCTCCCAAGCGCGGGGATTACAAGCGTGCGCCACCATGCCCGGCATTGTCAAGTTATTTTTGACAAGGTTTCCACGAACATTTGGTGGAGGAAATAATAATCTTTTACCTAAATATTGTTGAAAAATAATAATTACATGAAAAAGAATAAAATTGGACCCTTACCTAACACCATATACAAATATTAACTCAAAATAGATAGAAGACCTAAATATAAATCTTAAGACTAAATATAAATCTTAAGACTTAAGAAGAAAATCTGGGTCATAAAACCTCACAACATTGAAATTGGCATTGATTTCTTGGATATGATTTCAATGGCACAGGCAACAGAAGGGTAAACAAACTCCCTAAAAAATAAAAAAAAATATTGTATATCTAAAGACAATGTAAACAAAGTTAAAAGTTACTGATAGAATGGGATAAAATATTTCCTAATGCTATATCTGAAGGTATATTAATATTCCAAATAGAAATCCTAAAAATTAGCAACAATAAAAACAAACAATACAATTTAGAAATAGGTAAAAGACTAACATAAATAATGAATCTCCAAAGATAACCAATCTTAGTTGTCTGTTGGATGTAAAATCTTTTTTCTCTGGTTCTGGTGTGTGTTACCTATTTCTTCTTTGTAGTTAATCTCTTTGAGTATTTTTTCTAGTGCTGGCTTTGAAGACATAAATTCCTTCAGTTTCTGTTTGTCATGGAAGCTTCTTATTTCTCCATCTAATTTGATAGAAAGTTTTGCTGGGTAGGAAATTTTTGGCTGGAAGTTGTTTTCTTTCAGAGTTTGGAATATGTTACTCCAAGCCCTTCTGGCTCTCATGACTTGGTTTGGGAAGTCTGGAGTGATTCTAATTGGTTTGCCTCTGAATGTCAGGTGGCCTTTTGTTTTTGTTGCCTTTAAGATTCTCTGCTTGGCTTCCACATTAGTCATTTTGACAATTATGTGGCGTGGGGATCCTCTTCTCCAATCCTGTCTAAAGGGGGTTCTATAAGTTTCCTGGACCTGTGTATTGACCTCTTGCTCTATGTTTGGAAAATTTTCTACTATCACTTCCTTGAAGAGATTGTTGATCCCTTTGGTTTCACTTTCTTTTCCCTCCTCTATTCCAATTATTCTTAGGTTAGCTCTCTTAAAATGGGCCCATATTTCTTCAATGTCAGATTCCTGCTGTCGGATTTTTTTTTCTAAATTAGAAACTGTGCATTCATTTTTGGAGTGATCATCTTCTAGGAGCGAGATTCTATTCTCCATGTGGTCTAATCTGTTGTTTATACTTTGAATTGAGACCTTTACTTCATTGATTGCATCCTTTATCTCTTTTTGACTCTCTCTGAATTCTTTTTGAAACACCTCTATTATTTCTACAGTTATTTTCCTGATTTGATCTTCTAGAAATCTCCGAATTTCTGTTTTATCAGGTTCTGATGTTGTGCAGTTGTGGGCATTCATTGCTCCATTGTTATTCCTCTTTCCCATGATTTTGGAAGTTTGTGCCTTCTCTGGGTTCTTCCCTGGGTGACTACAACTTCACTTAAGGTGCTCTGGATCTCGAGTCTGTGGTATCTCAGTCCCCACTACTCCTTTACTGGTTTGTATCGCAAAGTCTCATACCCAGGGAGTCAGTCGAGGCTGCTTTAGACCATGGGGGAGTGCCAGGTTAGGAGTTCTCCTGCAGGGAGTTTTGACTATGGTGTGATATCTCAGCCACCACCACTCCCCCACTGGGTCAAGTCCCTGGGAGTGCAGTACTTGGATTTCTCCTCTAGGGGCTGCAGTTTGACTCACTGTTGTTGAGTGCGCTGATGGAGTTGTAGTGCTCCACTCTGAGCCTCTGCAGGGTGTGCCTAGCCCAGCCCCTGGAAGCTTTAGACGCTCCCTGAGCCAAAAAATCTGCCAAATTCCGCCCGGCTGATCCACAGCCGCTCACCTTGGCTCGCTGTCTGCCGCTCCTCTCTGGAGCCTGGTGGGCTGTTGAGTGCGTTGGTCTGGTGCCATCTGGTGAACTTGCTGCTGCTGTCGGCAGTATGGCGCTGCTGCTGCGTCCCCGGCCGTGAGGCCGGCGTATCTCTTCTGTGGCTCTGAGCTCCGTTCTGAATCCCCCTCCTCTCTGGGGCCTGGTGCTTCAAGGGAAGATGGCGCCCACCGCTCTGCGCCGTGGCTCCAGCTGCAGCACTGCTGTCTGGTTTCTTTCTGGTGTCTCATTTTTCCAGCCCTCTTTTTCTCTTTCCCTTGTATTTACATTTTTTGTTTCTCTGCTGATGGTGTTTTCTGGCTATGAAAGGCGCTGATATTGTGGTTATAGAGGTTGGTTGTTAGTGGGGCTTGTAAGCCCCACTTTTCTCCATTGCCGTCTTCTCAGAAGTCTCCAAGGTTATGTTACTTTTAAAGAATGATGATAGGATTTCTGACTGCCAGAGTCCAAAGCCCATACCCTCTTCCTGTGTGTGTGTGTGTGTGTGTGTGTGTGTGTGTGTGTGTGTGTGAGAGAGAGAGAGAGAGAGAGAGAGAGAGAGAGAGAGAGAGACAGACAGACAGACTAGGAATTGAACCAGGGCGTGTTCTACCTCTGAGCTACCCCAGCTTATTCATTTATCTTTTGCGGGTCTGGGGATGGAATCCGGGGCATTCTACCTTCGAGCTACACCCCCTGCCCTATTTTCTATTCTTTGTTTTGAAACAGGGTTTCACTAAGTTGTAGAGGGCCTCACTAAGTAGCTGAAACTGTCCACAAACTGCAATCCTCCAGTCTCAGCCTCCTGAATGCTGGGATTAAAAGTGTGCACCACCACACCGGGTTTATTTTTGATTCTTTATTTTGAAACAGGGTCTCAGAGTCTCATTGGGTTGCAGAGGGCCTCACTAAGTGGCTGAGGCTGGCCACTAACCTGCAATCCTCCTATCTCAGCCTCCCAAGGACTGGAATTATAAGTGTGTGCCACCACATTCGGCTTAATTTTTTTATTAATTTTTTTGAAACAGGGTTCTCACTCAGTTACTGAGGCTGTCCTTGAACCTTGGATCCTCCTGTCTTAGCCTCCCAAGGACTGGGATGATAGGCCTGGGCCTTCACATCCAGCTCCTTTCTACTGTCTTACACTGTTTTTTCTGAAATACTTGCGTCTGAGTTGAGTATATCTGAGGCGAGGGGACTGTGTTTATTTGTGCATGGAAAGTGAACTCAGGTTCTTGGACATGCTGAGCAAACACTTTCTTACTGAACTACTCCCCCAGCCCTCATTTATTAATGATTTGTTTTATTTACCCATTTAACGATACTTTGAACATTATATGTAAGACATGTAGTGCACAGTACAGAAATGAAGGATAGGACCCTTTATATTGCTTAGAATTTAGTGGACCTCAGAGAAATAAATGATCCTAATACAGTTTATATTATACCAAGCTACACAACAGGCTTTATGGGAGCATGTGGAAAGGAGGAGCGGCCAGCCTCTCCTGGTGTGGTGGGAGCTGAGGAGAATGGTGCAGAGGGCACCACAGATAGAAGACCTGCAGGAAGAGGTGCAGACGTTTGTTTACCCACCTCCTGTAGCTGGTCAAAGGAGGCAGAGCAGAGACTTAAGAGCGGCAGCAGCTGAGGTGCTGGGGTGTGGTGAGCCAGCAGAGCAGGTCATACGCTGCTCCCGGGGCGTGGCGATTTGGCTCAGCTCGGTGGTGCCAAGGCGGAAAAGAAAGGGTGACCCAGGCCTCCTGCTTGCTAGGTAAGCTCTGAGCTCCATCCCAAGAAATGTTAATCTGGGAGTGGTGGCACATGTGTGATCCCTGTACTTGGGATTACAGTTCCACTCTCTACCTACTTGTAATCCCTGTGGTCACAGGTTCAGTTCCTAATCCCCCCCCCCCCCCCCGCCACACACACACACATTAAATCATCCATGGCCATTAGGGTGAGAACAAACCAAAACTCCAGAAGAATGTATTTTCCAGAAATTGAGGCCCAAGTGAAGTGTCCCTGAGAATTCTCCTAAAGAGTTTTCTGTGGCATAAAGTGTGATTCAGCACTGTCCTTAAACACATTTTATAATGTGCCTAGTGATGACTGCCACGGTGTATCTGCTGGCGATGGCGGGTGGGCCAGGCAGGTTCTCATGTACTCACAGTGTGGTTAGAGACCATAAGGCCACAGGAGTGCCTATAGTGTGCGTATTTGGAAGCGTTCTCAGCAGTATATAGGAGCAGTCCAAGAGCAGAAAGGTGTGCAGTGGGTACTTCTGAAATTCAGCCCAGCTATGACACAAGTCTCAACTAAGGAAAGAGTGCCTTTATAGTTTTTTTTGTTAAAAAATATTTAAGTTTTTCCTTTTTGCTGTTTTTTTTTTTAATAACTTAGACTCTTTACTTCTAAGTTTTATAAGTTAGTATGCTTTACAAAATGCCAAAGCCAGGGTTGGATTATGGCTTTTGCTTCTTGATGTAAATTTATTGGATATAATGGTATTGCAACATATTTAGTTAAAATTATTCTTAGACCTATAGGATATTCTTCATACAGTAACAGACTATAAAATTTGTATTTTTAAAGTAAAAACTTAGCCAGGTGTGGTGGCTTATGCTTGTAATCCCAGCGCTTGGGAGGCTGATACAGGAGGATCGCGCAGGTTCAAAGCCAGCCTCAGCTACTTAGTGAGGCTCTCAGGAACTTAGTGAGACCCTGTTTCCAAATAAAGTATAAAATAGGTCTGGGAGTATAGCCTGGAGGTAGAAAGCCCCTGGTTTCCACCCCCAGCACCACACAAAATAATAAATAAATAAATAAATAAATAAAACCTTTGTTGATCTGAGTGGACTGGAAGAAGATATCTCTATATTGAGAAGGGCAAGATTAACATTAGCACTAAGAGACTGGGGGTTTGGCGGACTTGGATGCCCCTCCTCGAGGGTCAGGCTGTGTCTTCCCCAGGATCCAGCATGGGTCTTCCACACCCACACAGCAGCTGCTCACTGGGCACTGTGAGGAGCGGGCGGCAGTGGCCCGAGCCTGCAATCCAGTTACTCTGGAGGAGGAGTGCAAGTTCAAGGCCAGCCCAGGCAACTTAGTGAGACCCTACCTCAAAATGGATTCAAGTAACAATAACAAAAGAGGGCTGGGCATGTGTTTCATGGTAGAGCACTTGTTCAGCATGCAAGAGGCCCCAGGTTCACTCCCAGTACCAGAGGAAAATGATTAATATCCAGGGGACAAATACTACGGAAAAGTATTTATGCTACCAGTTTATCTCAAATATTTCCATTAATACCCTTAAAATACTGTATTTCCTTAAGAAAACAATTATCTGAGGGCAGGTATTTTTGTATTTTTGGAATTGAATAAAATTGGTCACTGTGTCTAATGTTTTTTTTTCCCCTCTAAAGGCATTTGGATACCTTGTGATAGAAAAGGCCCATATCTTCATCTGCTGATGGTTTGATAGTGGGCTGGGAAGGAAAGCTGTGGTCCTCCACACTAGTCAGCAAATACTTGATTTAGTATTTAGCTTAGTCAAGTAAGTTACTATATTCAAAAGGACTTTTCTAAAAGTTAACATTTTGATAACAGAAATTTAATTCTAAAGAACTTCAAGCCAGTGGCTTCTTTACTGCAGATAAAATGTTAGGGTTTTTTTTTTTTTTTTTTTTTTTTTTTTAGTAGCTTGGTTAAAAATAAATGGTACTTGGTTCTTTATTTTCTCTTTCTCTTTCTCTCTGGTGGTACTGAATACTGAACCTTGGGTGTTCTGCCACTGAGCTGTCTTTCCAGCCCTTTTTATTTTCCAAGGCTGGCCTCGAACTTGGCAGTCCTGCAACAGCATTCTGAGCTGCTGGGCTTACAGGTGTGTGCCCCCATGCCCAGATTAAGTTTTTTCCTTAATAAACTGGAAATTGTTTTCAAAGATAGAGCTATAAAGTGTTTAAAATTTTGAGCTGAAGACTTGTTTCAGTGGTAGAGCATTTGTGTGGCACATAGGAGATCCTGGGTTTGATCCAGCACCATAATAATTGAGGAAACATTTTTAAAATTTAAAATACTTAGCTGGTGTTAGCACACGCTTGTAATCTCAGAGGTTGAGAGGCTGAGACAGGATATTCACAGGTTCACTGGCAGCTTCAGCAACTTAGACCCTGTTTCAAAATAAAGAAAAACTCAGGCTCGGCTGGAGCTAGGAGTAGAGTGGCCCTGCTTTCAGTCCCAGTTCTGCTGGGGTCCAGCCCTAGCAAGAGTCGAGGTTCGTGTGCTAGTGAGAGGAGAGTCGAGGTCGTGAGAGAGAAGACAGTGACACACGAGAACAGATGGCTGCTTCTCGAACTTTATTCTGATGGAAGCTTCTCCAGCTTCTCTCTTCTTTCTTACTACTTTTCTTACTCTTACTCCTTTCAGGATTTGTTACAATCTTTATAGTCATGCAGACAGGAACTTCAAGGACAGAAAAAGTTTTTTACAGACTTCAGGGCAGGGTGCCAGACATTTAAATAATCATAGAAAGTATGCTTTGTCTCATCACAAGGCCAGCTTGAACTTAATCTTATATATTGGCCCAAACTAAGGTCAGTTTGAACTTAATCTTTGGCCCAAACTTTATCCTTGGTAAAAATATCTTTGCTGCCTGAGTCTCACAAGCCGCTGCCCATCAGTTTTAGTTATAATGCTTATACATAAAATTCCAATTATAGATGACTTCCGGGAAGATGGCGACGGAGAAAAGCAGCGTTTACGAGTCCCGCTAACAGTCGATCTCTATTACCACAAAATCAGCACCTTTCATAGCCAGAAAACACCATCAGCAGAGAAATAAAAATTAAATACAAGGGACAGAGAAAAAGAGGGCTGGAAGAACAACCAGACACCCGAAAAGAAACCAGCCTGCAGTGCCGCGGCCGGAGCCGTGCCAGCGCCATCTTCCCTTGCAGCACCAGGCTCCAGAGAGGAGGGGGACTCAGAACTGAGTTCAAAACCACAGAGGAGATACCCCAGCCTCATGGCCGAGGACGCAGCAGCAGTGCCATACTGCCGGTGGCAGCAGTGAGTTCACCGGATGGCTCCAGATCAGCGCACTCAACAAGCCACCAGGTTCCAGAGAGGAGGGGTGGACAGTGAGCTGAGGTGAGCAGCTGCAGAACAGCCGGGCAGAATTCAGCAGTTTTTTTGGCGCAAGGAGCGTCTAAAGCTCCCAGGGGCCAGGCTCAGCACACCCTGCAGGGACTCAGAGCTGAGCTCAAAACCAGAGAAGAAATACGCCAGCCTCACAGCTGAGGGCGTGGCAGCGGCGCCATATTGCCAGCGGTGGCAGCAGTGAGTTTACCAAGTCCACTACAGCTCCATCACCTCACTCAACAACCGTGAGTCAAATTGCGGCCCCTAGAGGAGAAATCCCAGTACTGCACTCCCAGGGACTTGCGCAGATAGGCTCCCTGGGTCGGAGATTTTTGAAGTCCAAGCCAGTGAGGGAGTGGCAGCGGCAGAGGTATCATACCATAGATGCAGCTCTCCATGGGAGAATGCCCAGCCTGGCACCCTCATGGTCTAAAGCAGCCTTGATTGACTCCCAGGGTCTGAGACTTTGTGATACAACCCAGTAAAAGAGTAGTGGGGACTGAGATACCATAGACTCGAGATCCAGAGCACCTTAAGTGAAGTCTTAGTGACCCCGGAAGAACCCAGAGAAGGCACAAACTTCCAAAATCATGGGAAAGAGGAATAACAATGGAGCAATGAATGCCCACAACCGCACAACATCAGAACCTGATAACACAGAAATTCAGAGATCTCTAGAAGACCAAATCAGGAAAATAACTGTAGAAATAATAGAGGACTTTCGAAAAGAATTCAGAGAGTAAAAAGAGACAAAGGATGCAGTCACTGAAGTAAAGGCCTCAATTCAAAGTATAAACAACAGATTAGACCACATGGAGAATAGAATCTCGCTCCTAGAAGATGATCACTCCAAAAATGAATGCATAGTCTCTAATTTAGAAAAAAAAATCCAACAGCAGGAATCTGACATTGAAGAAATATGGGCCCATTTTAAGAGAGCTATTTTTATTCCTAAGTATTTTATTTTATTTTATTCCTAAGTATTTTATTTTTTTTGTGGGAGATTCTGAGTGGAAGGCTTTTCTAAATTTCTTTTTCAGTGGATTTATGTTGGTGTACAGGAAAGCTTCTGATTTAAGATTGATTTTCTATCCAGATAATTTGCTGAATTTGTTGATCAGTTCTATAAGCCTTTTGGTTGAGTCTGTTGGGTTTTCTAAATATAGTATCATGTCAGGCCGGGCGTGGTGGTGCACGCTTGTAATCCCCGCGTTTGGGAGGCTGAGACAGGTGAATCGCATGGGTTCGAAGCCAACCTCAGCTACTAAATATAGTATCATGTCATCTGCAAATAGTGAAAGTTTGAGTTCCTCTTTTCCTATTTGTACTCCTCTGATTTCCTTTTCTTGCCTTATTGCTCTGGCTAGAGTCTCTAGTACTCTATTGAAGAGAAGTGGTGATAATGAACATCCTTGTCTCGTTCCTGTTTTTAGGGGGAATTCTTGAAGTTTTCCCCCATTTAATATGATGTTGGCGGTGGGCTTATTGCAGATTGCCTTAATACTGTTGAGGTATGTTCCTTCTATTCCAGTTCTCTGCAGTGTTTTTATCATAAATGGATGTTGGATTTAATCCAGTGCCTTTTCAGTATCTATTGAGATGATCATGTCCTTAAATTTATCTGGAATAACAAAAAGCCCACTTTGGAAAGCAGTATGGAGAATCCTCAGAAGAATGGGAACAAATCTACCATTTGGTCCAGCAATACCACCTCTGGGTATCTACCCAAAAGATAGGAAACCAAACTACCAAACGAATGCATGTGTATCTATGTTCATAGCTACACCATAGCCAAACTATGGAACCAGCCAAGATGTCCATCAACAGATGAATGGATTACAAAACTGTGGGATATGTACACAATGGAATTTTGCTCAGCCATTAAAAAAAAAACTCATTTTCAGGGAAATGGATGGAACTGGAGGACATTATGCTAAGTGAGATTAGTCAGTCACAAAAAATAAGAAATCAGATGCTTTCCCTAATATGTGAGAGTTAGGGAGAAATGGGTCATAGGAGGAACCCTTGAAAGAGGAAATCCTATAGAGGAGCAAACAAGACAACCTAAAGGAGGAGAAAGGAGGGGAGAAGAGGAAAATCTCTAAAACTACACAATGTACTTTAACATATCGAAGTCAATCACTAAGCCAAGCAAGGGAAGGAGGGATGGGGAGAGAAGGAGGTGGGAATTGGGTAGGGGTTAAATCAGTGATGTGTACATGTATGTACACACAAGTTTTTTACCCCAATATGATGTATGAATATAATGCACCAATAAAAATTAAAAAAAAAAACCTCAGGTTAACGAAAAAAAATTCCAGTTATACATATTGATCCAAAAAGTCCTAAAATAATTTTTTGAAGAAGGAAATGCTATACATACATCATGGGGGATCTATGCCTTTGCGGGTCCCTGATGGAGCTTTCTCAAGATCTGCATGAGATGCTGTAGCACAGTTCCAAAAGAAGTTTTTAAAAAATTTTTACTTAATATATTTTTTTAAACAGGTAATACATTCATATGATGCAAAAAGTTAAGTCTCAGCCAGGCATGGTGGCACACGCTTGTAATTCCAGTACTTGGGAGGCTGAGACAGGAGGATCTCAGGTTTGTGGCCAGCCTCAGCAACGTCGTGAGGCCCTCTGCAACTTAGTGAGACCCTGCTTCAAAAATAAAACATAAAAATAGCACTGGAGGTGTAGCTTGGAGGTAGAAGTCCCTGGGTTCAATCCTCAGTACCACAAAAAAAAAAAAAAAAAAAAAAAAAAGGTGTCTCTGGTCTCTGTCCGTGGAGCTGATCTCCCCCTCTGGTCCCCATCACCCAGTTGCTTTCCTCATAAGGAAACTAAGGGACTCTTTTAATGTGATTCTTTTCTTTCTTTCTAATTATAACAGATTGAAGATCTCAAACAGACAAATCATGGCTTGGAAGAATATGTTAGGAATCTCTTGGATAGTAAGGAGGTGGTAAGCAGCCAAGTAGATGATTTAACCAGTCACAATGAGCATCTTTGTAAAGAATTGATCAAAATTGACCAGCTAGCAGAGCGACTAGAGGAAGAGAAAGACTTTGTGGTGGATACCGCCGACAAGGAACTTGAAGACGCGAAGGTACTGCTTCTGGGTTACCACTGCCCACTTCCAACCTGAGGCTATGGGATGAGATCCAAGGGACATGGTCACGGTGCCGCTCAGGCGTTTACACTTGACATTGTATTTACTGTCTGTCCTGTGGCTTAAATCATACTGGTTTTTGCATTTTATTTATTTTAAACTCTTTTGCTTAAAAAGTTTTCTGTCAGGTGATTCCTTTGGTGTATTCATTCGAGTCACCCCTCTATGCCAGTCTGGTATGGAGCTGTACCTATCCTCTGTATTTCTTTCTAATAAACTTCTTTAAATCTTAAAAAAAAAAAGTTTTCTGTCAGATGTAGTGGCGCACACCTGTAATACAGTACTTGGGAGGTTGAGACAGGAGGATCGCAGATTCCAGGCCCATCTTAGCAATTTAGTGAGACTCTCAGCAACCTAGTAAAACACTCTTTCAAAACAAAACAAAACAAACAAATGTGAAAAGGAAGCCGGGCGTGGTGGGCACGCTTGGAATCCCAGCATTCCGGAGGAGGCTGAGACCGGAGGATCACGGTTCGCAGACAGCCTCAGCTATTTAGTGAGGCCCTCTGCAACTCAGTGAGACCCGGTTTCAAAATAAAGAATAAAAAATAGGGCAGGGGGTGGAGCTTGGAGGCCAGATGTAGCTCGGAGGTAGAATGCCCCTGGTTCCAGCCCCAGACCCACAAAAAAAAAAAAAAAAAAAAAAAAGAGTGAGAAGGGCTGGGGATGAAGCTTGGTGGCAGAATGCCCTAGAGTTCAATCCCTGGTACCACAAAAACAAAAATAAAAACGCATTCCAAGTTATATATAGTAATTGTAAAACCAGCAAAGTCACCGGAGCACTCTGTGAGTAGAATGCTGCTCTCCCTTTCTAATTCTCTGCAGAGGGTCTCTAAGCAGATGCTTTCGTTTCCATCTGTGTTTTTTTTTTTTTTTTTTTTTTGGTGGTACTGGGGGTGGAACCCAGAAGCTTTCTACCTCCGGGCTCTACTCCCAGACCTACTTTTTATATTCTATTTGGAAACAGGGTCTCACTAAGTAGCTGAGGCTGGCTTCGAACCTGTGCGATCCTCCTGTCTCAGCCTCCCAAGCGCGGGAATGACAAGCATGTGCCAGCACACCCGGCTTCCATCTGTGTATTTTTATGTGCACAATTTATTTCACACTTAGTAAGAGATTTCTACCCAACCTTTAAATGTCTGCATATTTAAACTTGCCTTTTCTTTCTTTATTGAATTTCACATTCTGTATTTTGTTCAGGCATTATCCCCTCAAGATGTACAAAGCATTTTCTAAGTTGTGGAGGACCTTGCACTAAGTAGCTGAGGCTTTGCACTGTGATCCTCCTGTCTCTGCCTCCCAAGTATTGGGATTACAGCTGTGTGCCACCACACCTAGCTCATGTTCTTTTTAAAGTTTTTTTTCTTAAATTTAAATGGACATAAAATTGTTGATGCAGGGAAAACATGGGGGCTCCAGAGAAGACGACCTGGAAGTGGATGCTGTGGCTTGTCAGAAGGCCCCGCAGAAGGAAGGGCCAGACCTCAGGGCGTGAGCCTCCCCCGCGGCGCGGGTAGGAAGATGGCACGCCTGTCAGTCCAGGGCTTTGGAGCTGAGTCTGGAGGGTCTTGGGTTTGAGGCCAGTCTCAGCAACTTAGTGAGGCTCCCAGCAGCATGGCAAGACCTTATTCCAAGGACAAAAACCAAAAGACTGGGGTGTATCTCAGAGGTAGAGCGCCACCCCTGGGCTCGGTCCCTAGTCCACAAAAGTGAAAGTAGGTGCCTGACCAACCCCGGCACATGAGCAGCAGCAGCTCCGTTGCCTTTCCAAGTCACTGGCTGCATCATCGCCGGAGAGAGTCCTCGGCTCGCTTTGGGATGAGAATGTCCAATTCGATTGCTGCGAAAGACTGCTTGGGTTTCCATAGCGTTTGAGATTTTTCTCTAAATATGTGAACATAGGGTCTGAGGCTAAACATGTTAATTTGTTTGGAATTGAGAGAGGATGAATTCTTTTTTAGCGGGAAGAGTGTTTTAGTTTGAAGGTCAACAGACTTAATTTCTCCCATTTAAGTGTTTGAAGAAGCATATTATCTATTGTGTGTAGCAGATTATTCCTAAACCTTAATGCTTCAGACAAGCATTTGCGTCCCAGGTTTCCTGGGCTGGGGTGGGATGGCTTGCCCAGCTGCTTCCTGTTCAGACAGCTGTGAGGAGGATGGCGCGACGGGCCTGACCACCTCGCTGCTCAGACCTCTCACCCGCCTGAATTCCGAGGGCCGGAGGCTTCTGTCCAGGCCCAGGTTCTCCACCTTGCTGCCGTATTCTCCTTGGAGCCATCTACAGTGGGCACAGGAGGGACCACAGTGCCTGCGGTGGCCCGGGCTGGCAGGGCATCCATCTCTTCTCCAGTGAACACAAGGCCCAAATCCAACCCGTTGCTAGGGGGACGAAGATTAGGCTTTACTGTTTTGAAGGAAGGAGTGTTAGGACTTTCACCATCACAGCTACCCCTTCCCTCTTTCCTCTGGTCTTGAGCTGCTCAGATAATAAAATGTGAAGAAGCGGTTGTAGAATTCTCAGTTTCTTTTCTGTAGTTTATGTTTAGTAGATGCAGAAGTCATTGGTGGACGGACCTCTGGCACCTTTGTCTTTATTGTTACCTTTGTATGTGATTCACTTAATCAAAATTATTCCAGTTTTTTTTGTGTGTGTGTATGTGTGGTACTGGGGATGAACCCAGGGGTCTTTTAACTCCAAGCTACACTCATAGACCTATTTTATTTTTATTTTTTTGTAACAGATTCTCACATAGTTGCTGAGAGCCCTAATAAATTCCTGAGGCTGGCTGTAAACCTGCAATCCTCCTTCCTATCCCAGCCTCTCAAGTACTGGGGTTACAAGGGTGTGCCACCACGCCTGACTAGTGTGCCATTTCTTTATTAGGTTTGTTTATTTATTCATTGTAGTGTTAGGGGTTAAACCCAGAGGTTCTTTACCACTGAGCTACATACATCCCCAACCCTTTTTACTTTAAAGGTTTGAGACAAGGTCTTGTTAAGTTGCCTAGGTTGACCCCAAACTTGTGACCCTCCTGCCTCAACCTCCCATATCTCTGGGATTACAGCCATGTGTCACCGTGCATGGCCTTGTTAAGTTTACTTTTTCTGTTATTATTTGCAGCTGAAGCATTAGAGTATTAGAGATCCCTCAAAAGACAGGGATCTTTACCTGGTTTGTTTGCTTTTTTAAAAAATTTCATCTTTCTAGAACAGATATGAGTGTTCATTGTATATTTTTTGAGTGACACATTACTGTCTCACATATATTTTGACCCTTTTTCCTTTTTACTAGGATGTATACTCCAAGAAAGTGGATACTTTGTCTCTTTTATTCATTGCTTTACCAGCACATATCACAATGTCAGGCACGTAGTAGGCATTTATTAAACATGTCAATTAAGTGAAACACTGGGTTAACATTTTTCACTTGGGCCAGTAATACTTTTTTCAGTCAGAATTTTCTTGTGTGTGTGGTACTGGGGATGGAACCCAGGGGCATTCTATCTCCGAGCTAAACTCCTGCCCTATTTTTTAGTCTTTATTTTGAAACAGGGTCTCACCGAGTTGCAAAAGGGCCCCACTAAGTAGCTGAGGCTGGCCGTGAACCACGATCTTCCTGTCTCAGCCTCCTGAATGCTGGGATTACAAGCGTGCCCACCACGCCCGGTCTTCAGTCAGCATTTTTAAATCATTATAAAAGCATGGGCAGGGGTTTTGGCTCAGTGGTAGAGTGCTTGTCTAGTACAGATGAGGTACTAGGATTATTCCGTAGCACTGCAAAAAATAAAGTTTTTTAAAAATAAAAATTTCGGTCTACATAGAAAAATATAATGAAGAAAATAATATCTACCAAGCCAGGCGTGGTGGCTCATGCTGTAATCCCTGTGCTTGGGAGGCTGAGACAGGAGGATCCCACAGGTTCAAAGCCAGCCTCGGCTGGCTTAAGAGACCCTGTTTCCAAATAAAAATATAAAATAGGTCTGGGAGTATAGCCTGGAGGTAGAAGGCCCCTGGGTTCCATCCCCAGTACCACTAAAAAAGAAATAATGATAATAATATCTACCATAACCACACCTTGCTCCATACCTAGACATAATCTATCTTTTTTGTTTATATGTTATTGCTCATGTCTTATCTATATAGGATGTGTGTATAAATTTATTTTTATGAGAAAGTGTCATAGTATTATTATTATTTTTTTTTTGCAGAATTGGGGATTGAAACCTGCGGCAGTCTACCTCTGAGCTATGTCACCAGTCCTATTTTCTATTCTTTATTTTGAAACAGTTTCACTAAGTTGTGAAGGACCTCATTAAGTAGCTGAGGCTGGCTATGACAGGAGAATCACAGGTTCGAGGCCAACCTCAGCAACTTGGTGAGAACCTGTTTTAAAATAAAAATAAAAAAGTGGCTGGGGATATAGCTTGGAGGTACACTGCCTGAGTTCAATTCTCAGTACAAAAATAAAAAAATAAATAAGCAACAATTCCAGTAAATTTAAATGTAAAATATAGCAGGTATGTTAACTTTCTGTTGCTGTGACAGAATACCTCAGAAAAATAAACCTGAGAGGAGGAAATGTCTCCCTTGGTTGACAGTTTCCGAGGTGCTAGCCAGGCTCTCGGGGTGCTGCGAGCCAGGACCCCAGGGTAGACGCGTGGCCAGTGGAAGCTGCTCACCGCTTGGTGGCCGGGGAGCAGAGGGAGGGAAGGGGCTGGGGCCCCACTGTGTCCTTCAGGCACCCAGTGACCACGCGCCCACCACCAGCCCCACCTCCTGCATCTCCCCGCCCACAGCAGCACCATCAGCTGGGGAAGTCTTCCACACAGGAAGGAGCTTGGAGCACCGTTGAGGCTGCAACTGTCAGAGCAGTCGGAGGGCAAAGCCCAAAATTAAACGTAGGCACGGGACCAAGAGGCTCGCTTTTAGCCGAGAGCTTGGTTACCTTGCATGAAACCGAAACCCTGGTCATTATCCTTTAGAAGTTTAATGTAAATGTGTAGTGTAAACATACATTAGATGTAATATAGGTTACATAGTATATAACATATATAATGTGAATATATGGTGTAGGTATTTGCTAAGTATTTGACTGTAGGCTCTATAAGACTGGGTATGCTCAGGATCATAGAAATGGTACAAGTAAGCCGGGCGTGGGGGCCCACACTCGTCATCCCAGCACTCGGGAGGCTGAGACCGGGGGATCATGGTTCACGACCAGCCTCAGCCGCTTAGTGAGGCCCTCTGCAACTCAGTGAGACCCGGTTTTAAAATAAAGAATAAAAAATAGGGCAGGGAGAGTAGCTCGGAGGTCGAATGCCCCTGGACTCCATCCCCAGACCTGAATAAAAAAAATGGTACAAGTAATATTTTGTGAATTGAATTGAACTAAACTTCTAAGAGAGTTCTGAGGAGAAAGCAGTCTCTTGTAATGGGTAATTTGGGAATATCTTCATTCCGGTCATTCTTTTATAGACTCCTTATTTTCAGAATTATAATTAATACTAACAGTTTGTTCCAGTTCATGGGGAGTAACTTTTCAAAATGAAATCAACTAATATATTGTACAAACATTGTGTAATTTGAAGGAATTGTATTTTGTCCTTGGTTTACCACCAAAGGTAGGTAAGCACAGAGGTTGTTTTTTCTTAAATATTCACTATCTTCATGTTTTTAAGTGACTTCCTACTTTATTTATTTATTTATTTATTTATTTTTGGTGGTACTGGGAGTGGAATCCAGAGGCCTTCTACCTCCGGGCTATACTCCAAGACCTATTTTATTTGGAAACAGGGTCTCACTAAGTTGCTGAGAGCCTCACTAGGTAGCTGAGGCTGGCTTCGAACCCGCGCAATCCTCCTGTCTCAGCCTCCCAAGCGCGGGGATGACAAGCACGCACCACCACGCCTGGCTGACTTCCTACTTTTGGTGCTCTTTCCATCCAATCAGGTTAACTTAAGCATCCTTAATATAAGTAATGGAAATTGTTTCTTATTTTTCAGATTGAACTGATTTGCCAGCAAAATAATATTATAGTATTGGAAGATACAATAAAGAAGCTTAGATCTGTAAGTCCATTTTCCATAAATGTTAAGGAATACATTTATTCAGATAGTAAGCTACAGAAAATTACAGATCTATTTGGCTCTCATGCCTCTAGTGAACAGGCCGAGGTGGCTGTTTTCAGAAGTCCGCTGTGGCACGGGCCACTTGCTGGGGGCTCCCTGGCTGCCGGGCTGCCTAGAGAGAGGACGCTGCCCTTGGCTGGTCTCCCAATGCCTTTAGCTCTGCTGTCATTTACAGTGATGGCTGTGAAAAAGTCTTAGAATAGACCATGGATTTGTCCACTCAGTAAACTTCCCTCATAATATATATAAAATATATATATATATTTTTTATTTTTCTTTTTTCGGTACTGGGGATGGAACCTAGAGGCATTCTACCTCTGAGTGACACCCCAAGCCCTATTTGTTATTTTTATTTTGAAACAGGGTCTCACTAAGTTGCAGAGGGGCTTACTAAGTAGCTGAGGCTGTCCGCAAACCATGATCCTCTGGTCTCAGGCTACCAAATGCTGGGATTAGAAGCGTGCGCCACCACACCTGACTTAATTTTTATTTTTGAAACAGAGTCTCACTAAGTTACTGAAGGCCTCACTAAGCAGTTGAGGCTGGCTGCAAACCTGCTATCCTCCAATCTCCCTAAATACTGGGATTACAAGCGTGTACCACCATGACTGGCTTAAGAGAAGTGTTTCTAAATACATTAAAGTGAATTGGAATTTATGGAAATGTACTTGAAAGTACTGAATATGTAGCATCCACTTAATTCATTTATTTGTTGTCATACAAAACTTAGACACTATAACATATTTGTTAAGAGTAACCTGTAAGCCAGCTACAGTGGCCCATCCCTGTGATCTCAGGACTTGGGAGACTGGCAGGAGGACTGCAGGTTAGAAGCCAGCTGGCCTCAGCAACTTAATGAGACCCTGTTTCAAACTAAAAAGAGATGGGGGTGTAGCTCAGAGGTAGAACACCCCTAGATTCAGTCTCCAGTACATACACACACACACACACAAAAACCCAAACAATAAATTACTGATAAATAATTTTTAAGTATTCTTTTTAAAGAAATCAAATTTAATGTTTCTAAGGGTCCTATTTAATTTTCTTTAGAAATGCACGCTCTAGTTTAGCTTGAAATAATGGTCTAATTTTTTCCTCCTCGGCAAGATAATTTTAGAGACCGAAAAAGCACAAAATAAATCTCCTTCCAGACTTGATTCCTTTGTCAAGACTTTAGAAGCTGACAGAGATTACTACAAAAGGGAAGCTCAGAATCTGAAAAAAATGATGAGAAGTAGGTCTAAAAGTCCAAGACGTCTGTCTCCATCTTCCCGGGTAGGTTTGGAAACATAAATACTTGGCGTTTATTGTTCATACACTGACTTTTGCTGGGCGTGGTGGGCAGCTTGTCATCCCTGCATTTGGGAGGCGGAGACAGGAGGATCTCATTTCGCAGAGCCTCAGCTACTTAGTGAGG
The DNA here is from genome assembly GCF_963383645.1 of Muscardinus avellanarius. Lineage (NCBI taxonomy): Eukaryota > Metazoa > Chordata > Mammalia > Rodentia > Gliridae > Muscardinus > Muscardinus avellanarius. Next base: position 89,917,383 of record NC_137801.1, on the reverse strand, counting down.
CCTCTGCAACCCAGTGAGACCCTGTTTAAAAATAAAGAATAAGTCGGGCGTGGTGGCGCACGCTTGTAATCCCCGCGCTTGGGAGGCGGAGACAGGAGGATGGCGCAGGCTCCAAGCCAGCCGCGCTGGCTTAAGAGACCCTGTTTCCAAATAAAAATATAAAAAATAGGTCTGGGTGTGTAGCCTGGAGGTAGAAGGGCTTCCAGAAACCCCAGTACCACCAAATAAATAAATAAATAAATAAATAAATAAATAAATAGAATAAAAGATAGGGCTGGGGGTGTAGCTCAGAGGTAGAATGCCCCTGGGCTCCATCCCCAGTATGATGAAACAAAAAACAAAAACACTGGCTTTTAATCTTTGATTTCCTCAATGTGGGCGCAGTTCAGTATTGATTTGGTGTGGGTGGCTGTGCTAAGAGGTCCAGAGGCAGAGGGCTCTGGTGGCACAGTGGACCACAATGTTGTTCTCTGTTCCCTGGCGAGTAGAGGTTGGGAGGTAATAAAGCACGTTGGAGCAATTTGGAATGAAGCTGCTGTTAAGGGGTGCTTCTTGTTACACTAGTAGTGACTTCCTTCCACTTCAGTGAGTAGTAGCATCTTTTTATTGGCACCATATGTCAGTGCACATTTGTTGACCTCAGCATCACATTTGCATTTCTTATATAACAATTGCAGGGGGCGAACTGTGATGTGGAGCTGCTGAAGACAAGCACGAGAGATCGCGAGGAGCTCAAGTGTATGCTGGAGAAATATGAGCGCCATCTGGCAGAAATCCAGGGCAATGTCAAGGTTCTTACATCAGAGAGAGACAAGACCTTCCTTCTCTATGAACAGGTAACTTAACTCATAAGAACACATTTTGTAAGCAATCATTTCACTTCTAGGGGTTTCTAGTTATTATTTTAGTTGTCATTTTGTGGTCCTGGTGATTGAACCCCAGGGGCATTCTACCTCTGAGCTACACCCCCAGCTTTATTTTTTATTTTTTTGTGGTACTGGGCGGTGGAACCCAGAGGCTTTCTACCTCCGGGCTACACCCCAGCCCTATCTTATCTTTATTTGGAAACAGGGTCTCACTGAGTTGCTGAGGCTGGCTTTGAACCTGTGCGATCCTCCTGTCTCAGCCTCCCAAATGCTGGGATTAAAAGCGTGTGCCACCACACCCGCCTTTTATTCTTTATTTTATTTTTGTTTTTGTTTTTTGGTGGTACTGGGGTTCCTGAAAACCCTTCTACCTCCGGGCTACACTCCCAGACCTATTTTATACTTCTTTATTTGGAAACAGGGTCTCCTAAGCCAGCGCACGCGGCTGGCTTTGAACCTGCGGGATCCTCCTGTCTCCACCTCCCAAGCGCGGGTGTTACAAGCGTGCGCCACCACACCCAGCTTAGTCTTTATTTTGAAACAGGCTCTCACTAAATTGTGGGCATCACTAAGTAGCTGAGGCTGGCTGTGAATCTACGCTCCTCCTGTCTTAGCCTCTCAAGCACTGGGATTACAGGTGTACACCACCACGCCCAACTAGATATTTGTAATTCTTAAAGTTCAGTGAGAGTGCTTAAAGCTGCCAATCAAATTAATCTAACATTGGATAATTCAATTTGTTGTTAAATATTCTTAATGAAAAGTAATTTATACATTTCCAATATAATAAGTATATGAGTACACCGGTTATTCCCATACCTCCCAAAAGATCAGAGCAATGGACCAGCAGGAAGAATTGACAGGCTTTCAACAGAAGCGAGCCCTGTACATGATTGGAGATAGGGGGAACTGGTGAAGAGGGAGCTGTTCAAACATAAGAGGAAGTAATTATCATCGCGTTGAGGCTTTCGGAAGATGTGATAGGAAGTGAGGTTGGGGTCTTAGTCTTTTCTGTGGAACTTGAGAAGAAGGTCTCTTCCTCTGAGACCCTGAGATGAGCTCAATAGGTCACTCCCAAGTGGAGAAGAGAAGGCAAGGAGACCTCTGCGGCGAGGTGGGCCTGAAGCCATCTGCAGGACATGGATGGTGCCAGGGCCCGAGCAAGGGCAGAGAGCGGGCTCTGTGAGGCCCGTGGGCCAGGAAGCGGGGATGCCTGTGACCTGAGGTGGAAGCAGACACATACGGAGAGAGTCACTAGACCAGTGCTCTCCATGAATGTGCCGATTCGGATTTATACTGCAGAATGGCCAAATGGAGCATACCAGGTGTATTTCTTAACAAAATGTTCTCTGTTGCACTTTTACCAAATTAATTTTATTTTAAAAATTTGGCAGAGATGGTATAAAGGGAATTTCTCTCTCTCTCTCTTTTTTTTTTTTTTTTGGTGGTACTGGGGTTCCTGGAAGCCCTTCTACCTCCGGGCTACACTCCCAGACCTATTTTTACATTTTTATTTGGAAACAGGGTCTCCTAAGCCAGCGCACGCGGCTGGCTTCGAACCTGCGCGATTCTCCTGTCTCTGCCTCCCAAGCGCGGGGATGACAAGCGTGCGCCACCACGCCTGGCGGGAGTTTCTCTTTAAATTCATTAATTTGCATTGTTTGTAAGGCTTAATTTGAGAATAAAAGCACAGCTTTTTGCTGCATGCATACTACTATAGCTTTGCACTGTAACTGGTGGAGATATTCATGTATAGTTTCAAGCTTGTTTTACAAACTTCTTTCTGTGTATTTAAATAATAGGCACAGGAAGAAATTGCCCGACTTCGACGAGAAATGATGAAAAGCTGCAAGTCTCCTAAATCAACCACGGCTCATGCCATCCTCCGAAGGGTGGAGACGGAGAGGGACGTGGCCTTCACCGACTTGCGCAGGATGACCACGGAGCGGGACAGCCTGCGGGAGCGGCTGAAGGTCTGCAGAGCTCCTCTGCCTGAATGCAGGCGAAGCGCCCACAGTGACGCTGACAGACTCTGTTTTGTCTTTTGTTTTTACACAGATCGCTCAAGAGACAGCATTTAATGAGAAGGCGCACTTGGAACAAAGGATAGAGGAGCTGGAGTGCACAGTTCATCACGTGAGGTCCCCTTGGCCGCGCCTGGCTTCCCTCCCTCTGTTCCTTGTTCAGAGAAGCTCTTCTATATTTCTAAGAAACATACAAGTGTTTGTTGTTCTGAAATACTTAAAGCGATATGCATGGTATGAATTGTCACTTTTCTTCTTATTTCCTTCTAAAAATGTGAGTAATTCTGTGTGTGTGGTTGCAAAGTGTGTTCTTTTTTAAAACAACTATCAGGGTGTGTTCTTGGGATTTTAACAACATCCTCATTTTCTCATTTTCCTTTTTTTTTTTTTTTTGTGGGTCTGGGGATGGAACCCAGAGGCATTCAACCTGCGAGCTACACACCCTGCCCTATTTTTTATTCTTTCTTTATCTATTTTCTCTTTCTCTCTTTCTCTCTCTTTCTTTCTTTCTTTCTTTCTTTCTTTCTTTCTTTCTTTCTTTCTTTCTTTCTTTCTTTCGTGGTACTGGGGTTCCTGGAAACCCTTCTACCTCCGGGCTACACTACCAGACCTATTTTTATATATTTTTAATTGGAAACAGGGTCTCTTAAGCCAGCGTGGCTGGCTTGGAACCTGGGTGATCCTCCTTTCTTCGCCTCCCAAGCGCGGGGATTACAAGCGTGCGCCACCACGCCCAGCTCTTTATTTTTTTTTGAAACAGGCTCTCACTAAGTTGCGGAGGGCCTCTCTAAGTAGCTGAGGCTGTCTGCAAACCGGATCCTCTGGTCTCAGCCTCCTGAATACTGGGAAGCATGCGTCATCACATCTGGCTCTTTATTTTTTTACATATTGCCAGATATGATGATATCAAGGATTTGAGGTGCTTTGAGTATATACTTTGAATATATACTTTAGATGTTATGACTATATAAACAGAATTGAGATAATCTGACCTTCTATTACCAAGTTTAATTGTATATACTTAAATTTCTCTGTAGCAAACACTAGATAGGAGAAAAATTATTTTCATAATTCTACTTTATATGTGTGATTTATTAATGTTGTTTAATAAGAAATTCTTTGGTAGCTAGAATATGCATGTAATAGTCAAATTGAGCCATACTGAGACACATAGAGTGCTATGAGGCTTTATTAAAAGGCTGCTCAGTAGCCAGGCGTGGTGGGCACACTTGTATTCCCAAGCATTTGGGAGGCTGAGACAGGACATCGTGGTTCGCGGATGGCCTCAGCTACTTAGGCCCTTTGAAACTCAGTGAGGCCCTGCTTCAAAATAAAGAGGTAGAATGCCCCTGGATTCCATCCCCAGCACTGTAAAAAATAAATAAAGCTGCCAGCGGCTTGCCTTGTTCCTACCACACCGCCTTAGCCACGAAGCCGCCGTGCTGGTCTGACCTCACCTCTTACTGAGTTTTTTTTTTTTTTTTATGGTACTGGGGTTCCTGGAAACGCTTCTACCTCTGGGCTACACTCCCAGACCTATTTGGAAACTGGGTCTCTTAAGCCAGCGCGGCTGGCTTCGAACCTGCACAATTCTCCTGTCTCTGCCTCCCGAGCGCGGGGATGACAAGCGTGCCCACACGCCCTGTGCTCTCACTGAGTCTTGCCGTGAGCCTCAGTTTGTAGAACTGAGAACTGCTCCGGCCTGGAGCGATGCCGTCACCTTGTCCTTCTGCTTCTGTAGCTCGATGATGAGCGGATGGAGCAGATGTCAAACATGACGTTGATGAAGGAGACCATAACCACTGTGGAGAAGGAGATGAAGTCCCTCGCGAGGAAGGCCATGGACACGGAAAGTGAGCTTGGCCGGCAGAAGGCCGAGAACAACTCTCTGAGGTAAAGCAACCTGCCAGCAGCGGTCAGCTGCAGCTGCTAGCTCGTCCGCCACCTTTTCGACTATGTTTCTTTTTTTTCCTTTGTGCTGTACTGGGGTCGGAACCCAGGGGCATTCTACCTCTTATGTTTTTATTCTTTATTTTGAAACAGGGCCTCCTTAGGTTGCACGAAGTAGCTGGGGCTGTCCTTGAACGGTGATCCTCCCGTGACTCCCAAACACTGGGATTGCAAGTGTGGGCCCCCATGCTAGCCTGTAGCATATCTTACAGTGATGATTATTTGATTTTAATCTCTGAGAGGATATCATGAAGCAGTTATAGGAACCTCAAGACACATTCAGATTTTTCCAAGGCCAGTCACAGACTAGTAATGGTGCGCTTCCCTGGGCGCACACGTCACATCTCGGCTGGGTGATGCCCCACCTGGAACCAAAAGAGCTTTTACAAAGTCCTTCTGGTTCTGAGCATATTTTACTTCAGTATTTCCTTTTTCCTTTTTATTTTTTGTGGTTTATATTTATTTTGGGGGAGTTAGCTCAGGGACATTCTCTCTCGGAGCTATACCCTTAGCCCTATTTTGTTTATTTATTTTTTTTCTGTGTGGAACAAGGTCTCTCCAGGTGACTGAGACTCTTGCCCCATTGCTGAGGCTGGCTGGAGCTCTCACTCCTCCTGTGTCAGCCTTCCAAGTACTGGGTTGCAGGCCCATGCCACCACACCTGGCTTTACTGGGTTGCAGGCCCATGCCACCACACCTGGCTTTACTGGGGTGGCAGGCCCATGCCACCACACCTGGCTTTACTGGGGTGGCAGGCCCATGCCACCACACCTGGCTTTACTGGGTTGCAGGCCCATGCCACCACACCTGGCTTTACTGGGGTGGCAGGCCCATGCCACCACACCTGGCTTTACTGGGTTGCAGGCCCATGCCCCACACCTGGCTTTACTGGGGTGGCAGGCCCATGCCCCACACCTGGCTTTACTGGGGTGGCAGGCCCATGCCACCACACCTGGCTTTACTGGGGTGGCAGGCCCATGCCCCACACCTGGCTTTACTGGGGTGGCAGGCCCATGCCCCACACCTGGCTTTACTGGGGTGGCAGGCCCATGCCCCACACCTGGCTTTACTGGGGTGGCAGACCCATGCCCCACACCTGGCTTTACTGGGGTGGCAGGTCCATGCCCCACACCTGGCTTCCACTCTACTTTTATAAACTTAAATTCTCTTCTGGAATATGAACAGAGTAAGAAAATACAAGGCACAGGTTTGACAGTAACTGAGAGCAAGGGTGACTTAGGATATAATTAGGAGAGAAATAGCATGTGATAGAATTCCTGTTAATTGAATGCCAAGCACTTAGCTCCTCCAACATACTGGCATTATAGCAGTAAGAAATGTCAATTCAAGCAACCTATAGACAGTAAGGATGGGAGAATACACTTTTGGAAGATCTCTTAGTGTGCTAGTATCTGTTCACATGAAACATGGAGGTCTACAGACCCACTAAGCATGAATCTCATTAATCCTGTGCTTGGCAGTCTAAGGCAGGAGGGTCTCAGGCTTGTGACCAGCCTCAGCAGCCATAAATAAAAGAGGGATATGGGTGTAGCCCAGAGGCAGAATGTCTCTGAATTCAATCCCTAGTAAAACACACACAGTGGTTCATGCGAATGTGAAATGTGTTTTTGACTCACAGATAATACTTGGTTCACATGTGAATTCTCAGTCTCCATTTGATCTTTCCAGGATCTTGTATGCGTAGGTTAAACCACTTACCAGGACAGATAATTGCTAAAATTCTTACTTTTTTTGTGGTCCTGGGGTTGGAACCCAGGGGCTTTCTACCTACAGGCTACACTCCCAGACCTATTTTATAATTTATTTGGAAACAGAGTCTCACCAAGTTGCTGAGAGCCTCACTAAGTAGCTGAGCCTGGCTTCGAACCTGTGCCATCCTCCTGTCTCAGCCTCCCAAGTGCAGGGATTATAAGCGTGTGCCACCACGCCCAGCTCCCTTTACTTTTTAAAGACATTTACTCTAATAATATTATGAACTCGGGTAAAATGAAAGTAATAACAGAACAAGAGGACAACCACAAAGTAAACCTTGGGAGATAGAAAAAAGTGTGAAAAAATTGAAGTCACTCGCGATTCTGTAACCCGGGAAAATATTAATAGAGAGAGGTTCCCAACTGGAGCTTAACTTGTCTCTACGTATGCATACGCTTTCTGTGTGATTGAGATTGGTCCTTGTATCGTTTTATGTTTGGCTGGATTCATTTAATTATACATCACACACATTTACCTATATCATTACGAGATATTTGAAGACATTCTAGTAGTTTATTATACTGTTCTAAGAGATATAAGTTTGTACCTTTGCTCTAAGAGTTTGGTTAAAGTATAGCAGAAATACAGTAGACTGCATATCTTATGTGTGTGGTCTGGAGAGTTTTGGCCTGGGTACGTATGCACCTGTAAGACCAGCCCCACGTTCTGAGCAGTGGCCTGGTCTTCCCTCCAGAGCTGCATCTAGTGTTGTGATTTTAGCTTTGACATTTAGCTATATGATCCAGTTCAAGTTAATTTTTTGTATGGTGCAAGATGTAGGTTGAAGTTTACTTTTTACATGTGGGTGTCCGGGTGCCCCAGCACCACTTGGTGAAAAGACTTAACTTTGGTGGGTTGCTTTGCACCCCTGTGGGTCAGTTGTTTGTATTTCTTTCTTTTTTAAAATTGTGGTGAAAAGCACATTGCAATCTACCTGGTTAAACACTGATGTGTACTGTACAGTTCTGATAACCATAAGAACCCTGTTGCACGGGTCCTATACCTAGCCCTCCGTGTCCACTGAAGAGCACCCCCATCCCCTAGCCACTGCTTCACTAAACTTGGTGAGTTGACCTCTACAGGTGGGGCATTGTGCAGCGTTTGGCTGTGCCTGTCTATTTAACTACTGTAATGTTCTCAAGGTTCAGCTTGTTGTCGCTATGACAGAATCGCCTCCTTTTCAAGGCTGAGTAATCTCTTGAATGTATATGCCTCATTTTCTTGATCCATTCATAGACGTTTGGATTGCTTTCACCTCTTGGCTATTGTGAATGGCCATGAACAGAGGAATGCAAATATCTCTTTGAGATTTTTTTTTTCCGTACTGGGGATGGAACCCAGGGGCATTCTACCTCCAAGCTATACCCCCAGCCCTATTTTTTAGTTTTTATTTGGAAACAGGGTCTCACTGAGTGGCAAAAGGCCTCACTAAGTAGCTGAGGCTGCCTGTGAACCACAGTCGTCTTATCTCAGCCTCTCAAATGCTGGGCCACCATCCCAAGCATGCGCCACCATACCCGACTCTTTCTTTGAGATCTTAATGTCTATTCTTTTGAAATAATACCCAGAAGTGGGATTATTGGATCATATAGTAGTTCTATTTTTTTTTTTAGTTTTTCAGTTTTATTAAGGTATAATTATTGAACAAAAATTGAATATACTGAGGTGTACAGTGTGGTGTTTTGATGTACATATATTGTGAAGTGATTACCTCATTCAATGTAAGTGACATATCTGTTTCCTCCCATAGTTCCTTTTGTGTGTGTGAGGTGACAATATTAAAATCGGGTCTTTTGGAAAACTTCAAACCTATGGTATCTTATTATCTGTGGCAGGGTGTCTCATTGTTAGCCATGCCTCCCTGCTCCTGGTCACCGCTGCATCTGGTCACCCTGCGCATTTGTCTCTTGACCCTTAAGACTGCAGGTTGTACGCTTTGAGCGGAGTCGCCCTGCTTCTCCACCCCCAGCCATGGCGACTGGTAGCTGCCTTTCTACTCTCTTTTTAGTTCTTGGACTTTTTTTTTTGGTACTGCAATTGAACCCAGGGGCATTCCACTTCTGAGCTAAACTTCTAATCCTTTTTATTTACTTAATTATCTTATTTTTTGCAGTACTAGGGATTTGTGAGCCCAGGGGCATTCCCTGAGCTACAACCCCAGCCCTATTTTATTTTTTTATTTTGAACAGGGTCTCGTCAGTTGCTGAGGCCGGCCTGGAGCCTGCAATCCTCCCGCCTCAGCCTGCCAAGTCCTGGGATTGTCCTCCCACGTGCCCGGCTTGTACCTGCCTACACTCCCACCCGACTGTGGAAGGGCTTCCTTTTCTGCACAGCCTGGCCATCTCCTGCTGTCTTCTGGCCCTTTGGCACCAGCATCCTCTTGTCCACGGGAGTGACATCTCATTATGGTTTGGGTTTGCATTTTCCTGCCTAGTGATGTTGAGCACCTTTCCGTGTACCTGTTGGCATGCATGTCTTCCTTGGGAAATGTCTGTTTGAGTCCTTTGCTTGGCTGTGTGTGTGTGTGTGTGTGTGTGTGTGTGTGTGTGTGTGTGTTGTGTGGTACTGGGGATTGAACCCAGGGGCATTCTACCTCTGAGCTGCACCTTCAGCCCTGTCCTTTTTTTTTTTTTTTTAATTATTATTGTTTCTTTTTTTTTTTGTGGGTCTGGGGATGGAACCCAGGGGTATTTGACCTCCGAGCTATATCCCTTGCCCTATTTTTTATTCTTTATTTTGAAACAGGGTCTCACTGAGTTGTAAAGGGCCTCATTAAGTAGTAGCTGAGGCTGTCCGCAAACCGTGATCCTCTGGTCTCAGCCTCCCGAATGCTGGGATTACAAACGTACACCACCACGCCCGGCTTTTTTTTTTTTTTTTTTTTTTTAAACAGGGCCTCACTAAGTAGCTGAGGCTGGCCATGAACCTGGGATCCTTTCTGTCTTCGCTTCCCAAGTACTGGGATGACAAGTGTGCGCCACCGCTGCCCACTCCTTTGCTTGTCTTTTAGTTTTTTAAAACCATTTTTGCTGTTTAGTTGAATGCATTGCTTCTATGTTTTGGACATTAGCTCCTGTTATACAGCCAGCTTGCATGTTCTCCCCATGCTCTGCCTTTTAATTTGGTGATGGTTCCCTCTGCTGGACAGAGGGAAGAGCTCAGCTGATGTGGCCCCCATTTGTTTAGTTTTGCTTTTGCTGCGTTTGTTTTCTGTGGTTTAATGTTTCAGTTCTTCTGTTTATTTCTTTAGTCCATTTGATTTGTTGGAGACTTACTTTGCCCCATTGGCTATTCTAGCTCTTTGGCATTCTGACCTTGGAATCAGCCTCACAATGTATAAAAATAAGCTGGCTTGGAAGCTCGTTGGCGTTGGGAGCGGTAGTGACAGTGTTGAGCCTTCTCATTTCGCCATCCACGCAGCTGTCGACTTCCCTGGGCAGGTCTTGCACGTTAGGTGCCCAGTTCTCCCTGTGTCGTTCTCATTTCTATGCGGTTGGTTATAAATGGAATTTTCAAATTTCACTTTCCAACTGTTTGTTTTAGCGTGGGAAAGTGCAGTTGTTTTTAAATAAATAAACTTTACAATTTAGAACAGCTAGATTTGCAGAAAACTTGTGAAGACTGGAATGTCCCTGCACCTCACACCTAGTCTTCTCTAGCACGATGTTTCACGGTACTAGAGTATGTGGTCGGTCCTGTGAGTCGTGGCTGATAGAACGCACACTCTGCAGGTTTCTCCATTTCTCTCCTAATGCCCTTTTCTGTTCCAGGACCGTGCTCCCAGTTCCACGTTGTACTCAGTGCTCGTGCCTCCTCGGGCTTCTCCTGGCTGACAGTCTCAGGTCCCTGCTTGACACTTGGGAGGAGTGCTCAGCAGGTGTTTTGGAGCCGGCACTTTTGGAGTTTGTCTCCATTTTCCCGTGGTTAGACTGCGGAGCCGTGTTTGGGGACAGGACTCAGAGACGCAGTGCCCGGGTATGTCTGTCGGTCCGGGTGATGGCCCATCCTTGGTTTCATCTTGGCCGCTCCCTAGCGTCCCGCCTGGAAGTCTCCAGACTCCACCCAGCGGTCTGTGCTTCCCCCTCAGCCTATGTTTTGAGCCTGCAGCATCCAGCTCTGGGCCCTTGGCGGTTGTTAAGGACAAAGGGCTGTTACCCTTAACCGAAATGACGGAGAAGTCAAATTTCTTCCTTAAACTTATAAAATGTTCATCTTTTCTATTCTCTTTAGAAATAACACAAGTACATAATACATGCAGAGTAGCCAGTGATGTTCATCTCAATAGATCCTACCCATTCTGCTTCAATTTAAATAAAATCATATGTTGGGAAATGAACTGCTTTGGCTTGAAAGCTTACCACAGTTTTACCTTCTTAACTGAGGTGAATATAGCTCATCCTCGGTGTCAGCCTTACTGAGCACCACAGCCACTCACGATGCCCAGAGAGCTATTGGAATTCCTTTGAACTGGTCGGTGTTCGCCATGGTTACACGTAGCAATTCCTGTGGTCCCACAGACAGACACCTGAAATTTGTAACCACATGGACATATTTTTATCATCTGCTTATCAATTAGATTATAAGGTAGATTACAGAGGGAACATGTACAAATTAGTATTAAGAGGGAACCACCACATTTTAATGTTATTTACTAATTTCCTCTGTGTGTGTGTGTGTATGTGTGTGTGTGTGTGTGTGCATGTGTGTGTGTGTTTACTGGGTATTGAACCCAGAGGTACTCTGCCTATTAGCAACAACCCTAGCCCTATTTTATTTTTAAAGTTTCATAACATGGCCTTGCTAAGTTGCTGAGACTGGTTTTGAACCTGAGATCCTCCCATCTCAGCCTTTCAAGTACTGGGATTACAGGTGTGTGCCACCTTGCCTGGCTACACACTCCTTTCAAATGTATCTTCTGTGTTTGGGTATTACATTGTACTAATAAGGAGAGGCATGGGTGTTTTTAAGACACTTAAGTATTTCCTTCCTTGAAGTAAAAATTGTTATATTAAAAGATAAAGACTAATGACTACAATGCACCAATAAAAATTTAAAAAGGTAAAAGACTAGGAAAATTCAAGAGCAACAGAATCACTTTTTATGGAAACAGTTTTGTTTTTTAACTTTGCACCCAAGGATGACTGCTACTTTGTAAAACAGTTTCCCAACAACAAAGCTTTTAGCTCAAACAAACATTTCTTCTGCTAAAAGTACTACAATAAAAACGGAGCAGACTCTGGGCGAAGCCACAGTCCTGGCTCCGGGACTCAGGGAAGCAGTCTCCAACACAGTGGCATCGAGCTCAGACGTCATAGCTGGTGGAGAAAAGCAGACTGGGGAGGAGAGGCGGGTGGTGGTCCCCAAGGCCGAGTGGGAGGAGAGGCGGGTGGTGGTCCCCAAGGCTGAGCGGGAGGAGAGGCGGGTGGTGGTCCCCAAGGCCGAGCGGGAGGAGAGGCGGGTGGTGGTCCCCAAGGCCGAGCCTCGGCTGCTCTGGAGTCCGGCAGCAGAGCTCGGTGGTGCACACTACCTTGGCGCTTTCTCGCTCTTTAAGACACCGCACACCTCCTGCAGAGCTAACTGGGACTTCAGGAGATGAGCGGGTTGATTCAGGGGTCCTGGCTTCAAGCAAGTATACCGGGCGCAGGTTGGGGGTCCTAGAAATCTCGCTGGCGCTCTCAGTGGTGAGCATCGCGAAAACCTGCACATAACCTTCCAAGTCTGAGTGGCCGCTGCAGAGTGACCAGGGGGCTGGAATGTCGGTGGGGCAGGGCCTGCGCTTAGGAAGCCCAGCCGGTCCCTGGAACGCCCAGCGAGAAGAGCGCGGCTCCCAGCCCTGCTGCTGCTGCTGCTGCTGGTCCAGGCCCTTCCCCTTCAGTTACCTTATGCGCAGCCCTCTCTTTTCTGCTGACCTTTGACGTGCGTGCCCCGCTCCCGGGCTGTCTGTCTGGCTTTTTCTTCCTCTGCATTTTAGACTGGGCCGTTCTGCGGACCTGCCTCCCTGGGCTCTGTTGGAGTCCTGAGTGCCAGGATGACTCCCGCTCCCGCGCTGTGGTTCTGTGTCGTTGCTGCTGCTCTTCCCTAATTTGTCATAATGATTTCAGATTTCCCACTTCATAACATCCGTCTCCTATCTGAGACCTCATGCCATTTTCTTTTCTTGCTTTTGGAGTGTCTTGTAACTTTTGTTGTTGACAACAGTGTGTTGTGTTAGGGTCCAGAAACAGGTCAGAATGTGAGGAGCTGGGTCTTGCTGCTTTTCATGGTGTCGTCTTGGCCTCCCACATGCAGGGATGGAGCCATGTGCCGTGACACCTGGCTGGCTCAGTGTGTTACAGGGATCTTATGGCTGTTTTGGAAAATATCTGGTTCTAATGCCGTGTGTGTGTGTGTGTGTGTGTGTGTGTGTGTGTGTGTGTATTACTGGGGACTGAACCTAGGAGCATTCTACCTCTGAGATAAGTTATACCCCAATCCTATTTTATTCTTTTATTTTGAAATAGGGTCTCACTAAGTTGCAGAGGGCCTAGCTAAGTTGCTGAGGCTGGCTGTGAACCTGCGATCCCCTGTCTCAACCTCCCAAATATTGGGATTACAAGTGTGCGCCACCATGTCAGCTTGTAATGCAGTTTAATAGCGTGAGTGAAGCCGCCATGTACACTGGAATGTTTTGCATGTGTATGGGGGATGGGAGAGACACTAACACCATAACACTTTCATAAGGTTTTACAGTGCTTTATTGGTGCATTCTAGTCTCATATCACAGCGCAGGGCGTGTGATGGTGACAGGCACACGGCACTTGCTGGCTGTCCCCTTCCCTCACCTCCTCCCCACAGGACGCTGAGGCTGGCGCTCGTATTCCCACACACCTGCCTGTGTCGGGAGGTGATTCTCGTGATCCCCCCTCCCTACTCCTCCCCGCCCACCGCTCTGGCTCCACTGGGGCTTCTCCTCTGAAGTTACTCTGGGACCTGACCACGCCACGCCCTAGCCTCCGTAGGAGAACATGCACGACCTTCACTGCCCGTGTCTGCCTGTCTCGCCTGACGCCGTGTCCTCGGGGTCATCCGTTTCCCTGAAATGACGTAACTGCTCACCTTCCTGGCTGAGCAGGATCCCATGTGTGCCCGCCATCATCTTGTGACCCTCTCACCTGCCGACGGACACCGAGGCCGGCCCACGTGTGGCCGTCCTGGACTGTGCCGCTCGGGTACTCCCAGAGCTTCTGCCTCGCGCAGCACGCCGGGTCGGCCTGTCCCCGTCGGCCCCGAGGTGGAGCAGCCTGAGGGGCCTGCCTTGGCATCTGTGGCTGCATGTTGGCATGAGAGGAGGGGCTTTAGAGAGATGATGCCAGGGCCTGCCCCGGGGCCACCCCTGCAGGATGGACCCGGGGCTGCTCTGCCAGGAGGTGGGTCTTGCTGAATTGTCCAGGCTGGTCCTGGGATTGCAGTCCTCCTGCCTTAACCTTCTGAGCAGCTGGATTGCAGGCTGTAGCCGTCGTGCCTGGCTGAGCTTTTTATTCATTGTGTTACTTGTATGGCTGCTGTCTGGGAATTTGCTTGTCTTACTGCTTGAACATAATCTCAGGATTCACAGGACGTTGCGCACACATACAGAAGCGCACGCACCCTTCACTCGGCTGTCCCCAGTGGCTGCTCATCACGCGTACTTCCAGTACAGAGCTAAACCCATGTTTGCGTAGTAGCCAGGGACTATTCCCCGTGTAACAGTTTCCAGTCAGAAAATAATGATTTGGAGCCGGGCGTGGTGGGTACGCTTGTAATCCCTGCGCTTGGGAGGCTGAGGCAGGAGGATCGCGCAGGTTCGAAGCCAGCCTCAGCTACTTAGTGAGGCTCTCAGCAACTTAGTGATAACCCTGTTTCCAAATACAATATAAAATAGGTCTGGGAGTATAGCCTGGAGGTAGAAAGCCTCTGAGTTCCACCCTCAGTGTCACCAAAAAAAAAAAAAAAAAAAAGATTTGGAGGGCTTATAGCCTTTGTATTACAAGGCTTAAAAATATTAAAGATTATATGTAGGTGGAAAAACCTGGATTCAACTTTGAATTTGTATGGTTACTTTAAAATGTGTATAGCCCCCCTCAAAAAACACTGAATAGTGAATACCAACAAGCCAATAGGAGCTTATGTTTGAGTGGTGGAGTGAGGGGCCCTTTGGCCCTTTACTTTCCAAACTTCCTATGATGTGGTTTTATGTTTAAAAAAGTATATTAGTGTCCTTAAATGTTTTAGACTTAAATGCATTAGAAGTTAACAAAACATTAAAATTTTAGAATTAGTTTTATTATTAAAATATTTGCAGACTTTTATATGAAAATACAGAAAAAGATCTTTCTGATACTCAGCGGCACCTTGCTAAGAAAAAATATGAACTGCAGCTTACTCAGGAGAAAATTATGTGCTTGGATGAAAAAATTGGTGAGTTTTTCCCTCTGATATTATTTTTATTTTTTCTTTAGTCTGATAGAAAATTGTGTTCCCTTTAGTTATAACAAGGATAAACTTAGAAACAAGCCCTTAGCCTAAAAGTTTATAAGTAAAAAATAATGGGAAATGCATTTTTCTTTAATAGTAAAATTATTTTAATGAGATTTAGGACCATATTAGAACTTATAGGTTGTTAGTGAAGAAGTAGCTAAACAAAGCAGCAACATTAAAAACTTATGATGTCCTCATATTTACAGTTTTGTATAACGCAGCTTAGAGCTGTTGTCACGGCACATTGTTGTGCTTGTATGTGTGTTACTTTTGGTGGAAAGTATATGTATGTTTGGTTGTATGACATTACTTGGGTTTATAAAAATAACTTTTATAAAATTTCCTATATATGTTTCTTACCACTTATGTATATGAAAATATGGTCATAATTTAGTCTTCTTATAAGTAAAAGGTAATTTTTTCAGAGCTATGAGAGAGTCTATCTTAAGACACAGGAAAATTTTTAACATGTGCTCTTCTGTGTGTAATGTCTAGTATGGCATTAATTTAGGTAACGGAGTTGCTATTTATTGAGACAAGTATTAAAATGTAATATTGACAGAGAATTCTTTTTTTTTTTTCTGCAGTACTGGGGATGGAACCCAGGGCATTCTACCTCCAAGCTCCACCCCCAGACCTATATTTTATTCTTTATTTGGAAACAGGGTCTCACTGAGTTGTGGAGGGCCTAAGTAGCTGAGGCTGGCCTTGAACCACGATCCTGCTGTCTCTGCTTTCTGAGTGCGCCACCATGCCTGGCTGAGAATTTATTTTTTTAATATGTTGAGTCCAAGTGAAGATGTAAAATCAGATGTTTAATAAATAAGTTTGTGTCTCAGAAGAGAAATCTAAGCTAATAATATATATTTGCTATATGTCACTATATATTTTAAAACCATGAAATTGTTGGGCGTGTTGGCACACCCTTGTAATCCCAGTGCTTGGGAGGCTGAGACAGGAGGATCGCACAAGTTTGAAGCCAGCCTCAGCTACTTAGGCTCTCAACAACTTAGTGAGACCCTGTTTCCAAATAAAGTATAAAAGAGGTTTGGGGGTGTAGCCCGGAGATAAAAAAGCCCCTGGGTTCCACCCTCAGTAACACACACACACACACACACACACACACACACACACACATATATATATATAACCATAAAATCACCCAGAGGAGTGTAGAGAATGAGGTGAGGATGCAGGCCTGAGTGGGTGCTGTCCCAGGGGTGAGGGAGCAGAGCTTTCTGGGCGGGTGTGACCCCTGCAGACACTGCTGAGAAGCAGGTGCGAGGAGGGCGAGGCGGGGGCCTCAGAGTGAGTGGCTGTGGGACAGGCTGGACAGTGGTGGGCTTAGCTGCGCAGGCGGCAGTGGAGTGGAGGCCAGGAGGCCTCTGCAGAGCTGGCCAGCGGGAGGGAGGCAGGGAAGGGGAAAGCAAGGAGGCCGCTCAGGGCGTGAGCTGAGGACAGGAGAGCTTTGAACCCGTTGCACGGCTGGCTGACCAGCAGCAGGAATGAGCGAGTGCAGAGCCCACTGTGTGGGCTGCCTTAAGGCCGCGCGGGGTGAAGGGGCGCCGTGCACCCCGGCGCTGCCTGGCACAGATGGAGCGGGCTAGCCAGGATTCGCCTGGCGGCTTCAGAGCTGCATGGCACAGGGAAGCTGGTGGAGAGCACGGGCCAGGCTTCTGGGCGAGGGAGGGCCAGCGCGGGAGTCTGCCCGCCCCTGCCCGCCCCCGGCTTCGGATGCCCGGGCCTTGCTAGGGCCCCGCTCAGAGTCAGCATGGGCTGGGGGCAGGGGTGCGCTGAGCGCACATGCTGCCCTGCCCACCCCCAGGAGCCAAGCCAGGCGGAGGGAGAACTGCAGCTGGAGGGGCGCCGCTCTCCTCCGCCACCTCGGCTTGCAGGCAGAGCCTCGCTACCTGGACGCCTCCCACCCGGCAGGGATTCTAGAAGAATCTCCATGTCAGTGACATTTGACTTAATTGGCTGTATTAGGAAGCTTTGTTACCAGTTTGACATACAGCAGTCATTCTAGGTAGACAGAGGGGGGGAAACTCAGGAGGGCAAAGGCCATAGGGGTTTTGATGCTCCACCTACTTCGTGCTCTCCTCTCTGCCGCATGAGGACTTAGGGCGCAGCTTTCCTCTGCTAATGGATTCAAGGCTCTTACGTGTACTTCTACATTTATGAACCACTTAGAATTTCACAATTCATTGCAGTTTTTAATCACTAACAACAAAAAGCATTTTTCATTGGGATAGAGTCTTCTTGTTGTTAACTGTAGACTGTAATGTAGGAGAACTTTGAGAAGTATTTTCACCTGCTTGATTGGAAAAAAGATGTTCTCTTGATTAAAACAACACTCCTGTGATGGCATAGATAACTTCACCAGGCAGAGCATCGCGCAGCGAGAAGAGATCAGCATTCTCGGGGCCGCCCTCAACGACCTGGCGAAGGAGAAGGAATGCCTGCAGGCCTGCTTGGATAAGAAGTCAGAGAACATCGCCTCGCTCGGAGAGAGCCTGGCAATGAAGGTGCAGTTGGGGGGAGTGGGGGGGGAACCGAGGTGGGGGGACCGTGGCCAGGGGGGCTGAGGCAGGGGGGGCTGTGGGGGAAACCACGGCTGGGGGACTGAGGCAGGCGGGGGAACCGTGGTTGGGAGCCGTGGCACACCAGAGGTGCTCAAGTATTGACCTGGCTCCCTTGAATCTGAACGGAAGGACTTTCTCAGAGTTTTTTCTAGAGAGCCGAAACTTTTAAATCAGACTCTGAAATATTCGACGATAGCCTTAGGAAGTATGTGTACGAACCTACTGGCTAATGTTTTAAATTGGTTTTCTTTCTATCATGAATTAGTGACTAATATTCACTGGCAATAACTAAATCAAATGCAGAAAAAAGCAATAAGACAGTTTCTCCCGGAGCCGTTTCAGGCAGCCTGGGGGGCTGCTTCCTCCGTGACGGCCGCTGTGGTGGTGAAGCGGGAATGCGGGTCTCATCCCCCAGCCTCTGGAGGCAGGCTGCGTGGTGTCGCGCAGAAAGCCAGTTGGTGATTCCGACCCCTCTTGTGCTGTCACTGAGAACAGCGGAACAGGGTTAGCCCAGAGACACTGGCGCTCTTCCTGGGCACGAGTGTTCCCAAGCCAGTCCCTGGCGTGCTTCCCACGGACGTCTTCAGCAGTGACCGCACCGTTAGAATACGGTCTTTCCCAGTGAAGGGAGCTCATTCACCAAGTACCCACCCAGCCACCCACCCGTTCTTTCTACAGACATTTGTTGGCAGGTGCCAGGTTAGGGTGAAGCGGAGGCAGGATGAGCTGTGGAACAGTAGACGCATGTGTGAGGTGCCCTAGGCCTGTGCGCAGGTGTCTCGGAGTCTTGACAGCTTCCTGCTTGGGCCTGGGAGTTAGCGGAGGGAAGAAGGAAGTGCGAGGAAGGCTTCCAAGGAGCGGCTCTGCCTGGGTTTCCTTGAAAGTCACCAGAAATTAGCCAGAAGATGGAGCTGGAAAGGAAAGTGGGGCGGCCATCCAGGCCGGCAGAGCAGCCACAGAGAAGCCAGGGAGTCTCATGGGAACTCCTGACCACGTGGCATGGCCAAAGAATAGTTTGCAAAGGTGTGGAGGGCCAAACGAGAGCCGGGACAGAAAGCTAGCTCACAAAGACGGGGCGTTGGTGGGGTCTCCACCGTCACGGTGTGGCTGGTTGATACGGTAATGTAATGAAATCGTTGGATCTTTATTTTATTTTATTTTATTTTATTTTTTGGTGGTACTGGGGTTCCTGGAAGCCCTTCTACCTCCGGGCTACACTCCCAGACCTATTTTTGCATTTTTATTTGGAAACAGGGTCTCCTAAGCCAGCGCGTGTGGCTGGCTTCGAACCTGCGCGATCCTCCTGTCTCCGCCTCCCAAGTGCGGGGATGACAAGCGTGCGCCACCACGCCCGGCATGGATCTTTATTTTAGGACAGATGTTCTAGCATTTGTAAATCCATAAAAGGTGGATTATGAGGAAACGGGAATAGCATCAGGGACACCTGTGCGGAGACAGAGGCGTGTTGGTGAGGCAGGTGTGAGGTGGGGAAGCTGGGCCCCAGAGGCGTCCTGAGGACAGGCACAGGATTTGTGGTAGGACCTGGGCTGCGCTCAGTGGCCCTTGGGACATGCAGATGAATATTCGAAGGCTCTTGGGGTTTTAGGTTTGGAGAAAACACTGAATAATAAACAGACTTGTGAGTATGAGCTTAGCTGGAGTCATCAAAGGTCACGGAACAGCACAAACTGCTTTACTTGCTGGAAAGCCTGACTCATTATTTTTGAAATTTTATGATTTCTTAAGTGGAATTTTTCTTCTCCTTATATTTAAAACTTTTTTTGTTGTTATTAGGGATTTAATCTAGGGGCATTCTACCTCTGAGTTACACTCCCATTCCTGGTTTTTTTTTTTTTTTTTTTTTTAATCGTAAGGTCTTGTTAAGTTGCCGGGACTGGCCTTATAGCTGTGATCTTCCTGGGATTACAGGTGTATGGCACCATAGCCAGCCAAAGCATTTTTTGAGTAGCTAAGCATAATATCCATTTAATTAATTTGCAGTACTGAGGTTGAATCCAGAAATATTCTACCTCTGAGCTATAACCCCAGCCCAATTTTATTTTCTATTTTGAAACAGGGTCTTGCTAAGTTGCTGAGGCTGTCCTTGAACCTGCAATTCTTCTGTCTCTCTGCCTCCCAAGTACTGGGATTATAGGTGTGAGCTACCATGCCTGGCTCATAATTTCCTTTTAAAGCACTACTATTTAGAGACAAAAATCATATCTTTCAGAATCTCATTTTTCTCTGCCATAACTAATATTTTATATATATTTCATTCTGCTCACTATACCAATGTTAACTTTCTTTCATAAGGAATACTGAGTCACAAGTTCATTTCAAAATCAAAAATCTTATATAAGATATTATAAAAGTAAGAACATTTGTCCTCTAAAGGGAAAATAATGTTTAAAGCTCGTGTTAGTTAAAGAGACAATGTTCTCTGTGACATTTCAAGACTGAACTAATAAACACCCTTCAGTGAAGAATAGGACTATTTTATAGTCTAATATGGAGGTTATAGAAATGAATTAATTTGGACAAGTCTGTGTTATTGTGAATAAGGAGAACATTTTCTGGTGATCATAGATTATTTTGTGTATGTGGTATTGGGGATGAAACCCAGGAGCATTCTACCTCCAGGCTACCCCCTGTCCCTAGTTTTTGGGCCTCACTAAGTAGCTGAGGCTGTCTGCAAACCCAGATCCTCCTGTCTCAGCTTTCCAAATGCTGGCATTACAAACATGCACCACCACGCCCAGCCAAATTCATAGATTTTTTTTTTTTTTTTTGGTGGTACTGGGGTTCCTGGAAGCCCTTTTACCTCCGGGCTACACTCCCAGACCTATTTTTACATTTTCATTTTTGGAAACAGGGTCTCCTAAGCCAGCGCGCACGGCTGGCTTTGAACCTGCGCGATCCTCCTGTCTCCGCCTCCCAAGCGCGGGGATTACAAGCGTGCGCCACCACGCCCGGCTAAATTCATAGATTTTTGAGTGAGAAAAATCAGAATTACTTATATAGTTTTTCTTAGTACATTTATGATCATCTCAGCCAAAATGAATCCTCCCAGTTCCCATGAACCTTTGTTCCTGGCTCTATGAACATATTGGAATATTACATTTCTAGTTGGTAGATTTGAGGATGGGGGTATTAGGATCCTACTAAGAGAAAAATAAGGGGACATATTCTTGTATCCTGCTCAGTAATTTTGTTTCCCTGGATACTTTACAATGTTCAGAAATATTCAAGGTGAACTTCTGAGTAAGGAAAGTCTCCTTTTAAGCTTATAAAGCATATTTCAAGCTTAACCAAATAATGACCTTCAAAAACACTAGAAGTTCAGTTAGCTTTTCAGAATTTATTTTAAAATGTATTATATTTTTAAACTGTGTAAACATTCCATCTTAAGCAGCGTTTTGTGTTTGGGATTTTTCTCCATGGGTTTGCTTTTCCTAAAGGTGTTTAACTGTTGTTGTTAATGGATGTTTAGCCATACTTCAGTCATTGCTGCCAGGTGTAGAATCTTGGATTTCATCGGAGAGCAGACCGGGAACGGAGGCCCAGGTTCCCTGGGCACATGATGAGGGAAGCTAGCGTGAAGCCGGGAGTGAGGCTGCTCCGGAGCTGCGCTTTGCAGGCAGGGGCAGAGGTGGCTGAGGGAGCTGGGTGGGCCTTTCATCGCTTTGCTTGGTTACTTAGGCCTTAAAAGGCCAAAGGCAAGGGGAGATGTTATTACTTAGTGAGGGATAGTCTACTCTTCTGTACGGCTGATGTAGCGCGAAGGATGTTACATACCGTGGTATAGTTAGGCTAGCTCAGGCTCAGCAAGGGTGTTAAAGGAGCCGTGCTCATGGTGGAAGGCAGGAAGGCACTGGGCCTGCTCCAGCCTCGGCGGGCCCACCCTCTGCTCCAGAACGCCAACACGGGGCGGCGCGGGAAGCCTCTGGGCACAGTGGGTGTAGACGGGGTGCGGGACGCCTCTGGGCAGAGTGGGTGTAGACAGGGCGTAGGGACCCTCTGGGCACAGTGGGTGTAGACGGGGCGTGGGGACCCTCTGGGCAGAGTGGGTGTAGACAGGGCGTGGGGACCCTCTGGGCACAGTGGGTGTAGACGGGGCGTGGGGACCCTCTGTGCACAGTGGGTGTAGACGGGGCGTGGGGACCCTCTGGGCAGAGTGGGTGTAGATGGGGCGTGGGGACCCTCTGGGCACAGTGGGTGTAGACGGGGCGTGGGAACCCTCTGGGCACAGTGGGTGTAGACGGGGCGTGGGGACCCTCTGGGCACAGTGGGTATAGACAGGGCTTGGGACACCTCTGGGCACAGTGGGTGTAGACGGGGCGCTGGAGCCTCTGGGCAGAGTGGGTGTAGACGGGGTGCGGGGACCCTCTGGACAGAGTGGGTGTAGATAGGGTGCGGGACGCCTCTGGGCACAGTGGGTGTAGACGGGGCGCTGGAGCCTCTGGGCAGAGTGGGTGTAGATGGGGCATGGGGACCCTCTGGGCAGAGTGGGTGTAGACGGGGTGCGGGACGCCTCTGGGCAGAGTGGGTGTAGACGGGGCGTGGGAACCCTCTGGGCACAGTGGGTGTAGATGGGGCGTGGGAACCCTCTGGGCACAGTGGGTGTAGACAGGGCGCTGGACCCTCTGGACACAGTGGGTGTAGACGGGGCGTGGGGACCCTCTGGGCACAGTGGGTGTAGACGGGGCGTGGGGACCCTCTGGGCACAGTGGGTGTAGACGGGTACTGCTGCCTCTTACCACACACTAAGAGTGAAAGGCATCTGTAAGGACCAGACTGGAGCGGCGTTTAAAGATGATGCTGAAGACACGCAGAGATGACAGGCTTGCTCGAAGACTCCGCTTGTTTGTTTGACAGTGCTGGGGTGAGTCAAGGGCATCTACCTCTGCGCTACACCTCCAGCCCTATGTCTTGTTCTTTATTTGGAAACAGGGTCTCACTAAGTCGCAGACAGCCTCACTAAGTAGCTGAGGCTGGCCGTGAATGTGATCCTCCTGTCTCCGCCTCCCAAGCGCAGGGATGACAAGCGTGCGCCACCACGCCTGGCTTAGTTTAAATAGGAGCAACCGTAGGATAACTTTGTTTAATGTTTGTTACTTTTCCAGGAAAAGACCATTTCAGGCATGAAGAACATCATTGCCGAGATGGAGCAGGCGTCACGGTAAGTCATTCGGCAGGTGTGTGAGCTCTTCCTGGGGCAGGGTACTGAATGATGCGGAGACTTAAACGGGCAGCGGCGTCTTGTCTGAGGCCCACTCTGCGGTGCTCACCCTCCAGAGTTCCCTCAGTCTGCCAAGGGAAGTAAGGGAAGGCGGGCATTTGCCAAATTAAACGAAAGGAAGGGCAACGGACTATAAAAAATGGCAAAACACCCGAGTCAGGTTGGAGAATGTCTGACCTGCAGGTCGTGAGTGTTGTTGGAGCCTGCAGTGTGGAGGCGTGAAGGGAGAAGCTGAGCAGCGGAGGGAGGGAGCTGAGGGAGCAGCGGTCTGGGAGAGGGAGAGGCCCGTGGCAGGGAGCGGGTCCCGGTGCGGGTACCTGTCTGGCTGTGCGACACCATTGGCTGAGTTTTCTGCGAGGGTGCCCAGGCAGAAGAGGTGCCCTAGGCTGGCTGTAGGGATGGGGCTAGAAGGAGTGAGGGGCCTGGAGGAAAACTGCAGGCAGACGCCAGGTTCCCAGCAGGGCCTGGCTTAGGAGTGTGCCGGAGCCACCTCCGAGTCTGAAGGCCTTGGGGACCTTGCGGCTGCGTCCTGAGCGTTGACGGAGGCTGAGCTGGCTGAGGCTCAAGCCTGAGGGACAGAGGACAGGGAGTCTGCAGAGGAGGTCAGGCCCTCATGGCGGTGAGTGCAGGCCTTCTTGAGTGTCAGGCGTTGTGAGACGTAGCCAGTGCTGGGGGTGGAAGCCAGGGGCATTTTACCTCCGAGCTACACCCCAGCCCTATTTTTTTATTCTTTATTTTGAAACAGGGTCTCACTGAGTTGCAAAGGACCTCACTAAGTGGCTGAGGATATCCTCAAATGGCGATCCTCCTGTCTCAGCCTCCCAAGTGCTGGGATTACAAGCGCAGGCCACCACGCCCGGCTCCAGCTGCCAGGCACTTTTCACAGTGAAAGGATGGTGATGGAGAAGCGCTATGCACTGTCTTTGCAGTGTTTAGTCTGCAAAGATGAACATGTCTAGAACCTCTTCAGATGTTTTCGTGCTCACTGTCCATCTTCTGCTTGTGAGAATTGGTTATTCTGTTTCAGTAAAATGTCTCTTATGTGCTGTTTGATTTGTGGAATAGACAGTCGACCGAAGCCCTAATCATGTGTGAACAAGACATTTCCAGGATGCGTCGGCAATTGGATGAAACAAACGACGAGCTGGCTCAGATCGCCAGGGAGAGAGACATCCTGGCTCATGAGAACGACGGTCTCCAGGAACAGTTTGGCAAAGCCAAACAGGAAAACCAGGTATATTTGTCCTGTCATCTGTTTCTCTAAGAAAAAGGGTATTTTGCCTGAGCCACAGTCCTCATGTGTAGAAAAGAACAAACACTAGCGCGCGCGCACGTGTGTGTGTGTGTGTGTGTGTGTGTGTGTGTGTGTGTGTGTTTTACTGGGGATTGAACCCAGGGGCGTTCTACCTCTGAGTCACACTCCCAGCCCCATTTTATTTTATATTTTGTTTTGAAACAGGGTCTTCCTAGGTCTCACTAAATTGCTGAGGCTGGTCTTGAACCTATCTTCCTCCAAGCATATCTTTTGGTTCTTAGTGACTTCTCATTTTTTCAGATATTATCTCCCAGTCTTCCTTTTTATGAATTATTTGTTTGGTTCCTTTGTCTACGTGCTCTTGGGCTTTTGCGTTTCCTCGCTGATGTAGATGAATTTTATATATTAAGTATACTAATTTTATTTATTATACTTATTGCACATATTTAAGATTTTATTTTGCTGGTTTTACATATAGGAGTTTGTCTTTACTGTATCATATCTAGCTGTTTTTCCCCATAGGCACTATCTAAAAAACTGAACGATACACATAACGAGCTTAATGACATCAAGCAGAAGGTCCAGGACACCAACTTGGAGGTCAACAAGCTGAAGAATATCCTCAAGTCCGAAGTGCGTACACGTTTCCCTCTGTGCGCGGCCCCTCGGGGTGTTTGCGAGTGAGCTTAGTGGTCAGCCTCAGGAGTGGCAGGGAGTCAAGCCTTCCTTTTAGTTTTGACAGTGGTGGACTGACGGTGTGCTTAGGACATCACCAGTGTCCAGAGCAGTGGCTCCGAGACTGTGCCTGCTACTTTGCTAAACAGAAGGCTAGAGCTCTAGACAGACAGGATCTTTGTGACCAGATGGGGACACACGGCCGGATTCAGCTCAGCTGCCCTCACCCCAGAAACGGGGTGAGACAGGAGGACCAGACTCAGCAGCTTAGAGGCCCTGTTTCAAAATAAAAAGTACAAAGAAAAAAAAAAGTTGTCTATTCAGCTCCCACACTGCTCTGGTCCGTGTGAGGATACAGAAGGGGGTGGATATGGTGTCCAGCTGCCAGTACGGAGGGGCTGCTGTTTGGAAGGCAAGGGGAACATCTTAGGGAATTCTTTTCACTTACTGCCTGCTCACAAAATCAGAGTTAATACAAGAAATCATTCCTCTCCTTGACAGGAAGATCAAGTAATATAGGGCATTACTGGGGCGATGGCATGTCCACACCTCGCTCCCTAACTGTAAGGGGAAGGTCGGGGTGGGTGATGCTTGGGTTACACGTGCCTGCCAGGTGCCTTCCAAGTGCATACTCAGTACACAAGAACTATTTTTGGTACAGTCATTGAAAACATCCATCAGGTTCCTGCTGGCACATTTGGGACGTCTGAATCTTGAGGGCCAATAAAATAGTTTAATGTACAGAATTAACTTGTTAATAGATTTGGCAGAGATCTTTTACTTTAGAGGCCACAAGGTGGCAATATTTAATTAATTCCAACCAGTGTTTAGGCTTAAGTAATCTTAATTGTGAGAACATAAATCTGATTTGAATGGTTTATAGAGTGAGATATAATTTATTGCAATTTGCTCATTAACCTGAGATTTCTGTCAGAGAAATGTGGTATTTATTAACAAGTAGGAGAAAAAGAGCCCTCAAGACTTTTTTTTACTAATTATTGCATTTAAATTATGCATTTAATTATGCATTTAAAAAGTAGCCTGCTTCTGACTGTTTGGCAGAGTATAGATGTGGAGCTGAATTTTTCTTTATATGAAGAAGGACCTACTTTAGTCCATTAATTGATTGATTGATTGTACCAGGCACTGGACCCAGGGGCATTCTACCTCTGAGCTATACCTTCAGCCCTTTTTATTTTTTGTTTTTGAAACAGGGTCTTGCTAGGTTGCTGAGGCTGGTCCCGAACCTGCAATCCTTCTGTCTCATCCTCTCAAGTACTGGGATTACAGATGCATGCCATCACACCTGGCGCAGTCAATCCATTTATGATATCTTTGAAGGATTAAAAAATTTGGTTCTGTGTGTCCAGTTTACATAAGAATTCATATTTATGGAAATGCTTCTCAGCATAGCTTTGGGATTTTAGTCAGGAGCAGTTATAGGCAAGTTATTATTATAGTAGGCAGGCTCAGTGAGTGACGTGTGCACGTACGCCTCTACCATCTTGCACCCCGTGATGTATGACTACAGTGCATCAATAAAGGAATTTAAAAATACAAAAAATCAGGCTGGGTAATGAATGGATGGCAGGAGCTCACAGAAGATGTTCCAAATCAGGAGAATTTCAGAAGGTGACGCTTAAGATACATATGAACTCCAAATACAGAAGCGAGGAGCCTTGGAGCCAGAGCGACGTGGAGTGAACGCACTGGAGCAGTTTCTAAACTCAGTGTGGAAAGGTTTTCTCAGGGTCACGTTGCAAACGTTCCTCATAGCAAGCGGTTTCCAGTGAGCTGGCCAAGAGTGTTTAATGTGTATCATCTGTCCAGTTTGGTAAAAGCTTAAAAGTAATGCCTCAGATTTGCTTTGCAGGAATCTGAGAACAGGCAAATGATGGACCAGCTCCGCAAAGCCAACGAAGATGCTGAGAACTGGGAAAATAAGGCTCGGCAAGCGGAGGCAGAAAACAACACCCTCAAACTGGAGCTGATCACTGCCGAAGCCGAGGGCAGCCGACTGAAAGAGAAGGTGGATGCCCTCAACCGGGAGGTGGAGCAGGTAGGCCATGCGCTCACAGCACGCCACGCCACGCCACGCCACGCAGTCGTGCTGAGAAAAGCTTTGCTGGGCTCTTCGTAGCGTACGCACATGAGCAGTTAACGTTGGCCCTCATTTTGGCAACTTTATATTCATTACCCTTTTAATATTTCTTCTATTTTTTATTTTTATTTTTCCTGATAGTACCATTACATAGATGTTAAGCTCTTTGTAACAAGCCCAGGGTTTGGAGATCGCGTTCCATTTTCTAACTCATTGTTCAGTTTGGAGGTGTGCTGTTGACTTGCCCCAAGCACACGGTGCTTCATGGGCCACGGGCCATGTCCAGTCTTCTGAAGAACCCTTGGAGGAGTTCTATTCCTGTTACAGTGGTTCTGGTTTCTAGAACTTCCTTTAAAGCCTTTGTCTTTCTGCACATGCTGCCTTTTGGACTTTCATGGTTTCCCATCAGCCTTTAGCCTAATACTTGCAGTCACTTAAAATTCCTGGTCTTAGGAGTTCGAAAGCTCTACCAGATCAGAGTCCAACTCTGCTACTCTCCTGGCCTCTTGAGGTGTGCTTCCTCCTTCAGTTAGGTCATGTTAGAGCATGTATTTGAAACAATGCTATGAGACGCATAAGCACTTACATTAATGACTACTTCTGATGACTTAATTTCTTTTCAATTCTAATGTTTCCTTTTGGAGCATACTTTGTGGGATAGTCATATATTAACTGTCATTATTATTATTATTTGCTTGGTCATTAAGTTTATTGTCTTTCTAGAAAATCTCCATAGAAAATTTTTGTTTGGCTCAGCTCTCCGCAGCCTGCTCCTGCGCTCTGAGGAAGCTTGCCTTCTTTTGAGCTACCGGATCCTTCTTCTGGACTAGACATTTGGGACGACTCCTGCTCTCCTTTTACTTCTCTCTTGGGCTTCGTTTCATAGACTGGGTTCTCTCCTATTGCTGAATGAGCTTTCTCACACATCTCCTTCGGGTCTGGACTCATGCTGTTCTTTATGCACTGAGAAAACTTTTCTGTAAGCATCTTCACCTTCTGCCACTGGGTAGCACATAGGGTCTGCAGTGTCCTGGCCTGGTGTGCTTCCAGTGTGCTTCATCATGGAGTCCGTGCTTTCAGAACTGCAGCCAGGGAACCGTTCGCTACGTAAGGGACAGACAAGTCTCCATCACAGCTCCTTTTTGGGCCCCCAAAACTTTATTTCCAGGTGTAGTTCTGGCAAGGCCTGCACCCAGGTAGCAGGTGCGGCACCAGGCTGACTGTCAGTGCTTTCCATGATGTGTTCATCTCCCTCCTCTCCACTTGGCCGTCACAGACCTTGTCCATGCCAAAGCCCTCGAGAGCTGCGGGCCAGCAGCCCGCCAGCACAGCCCGCACAGCATGATGGGTAGGCCGCCTTTCAGGCCGTCTTCAGGCTCTTCACGTGTGCACTCACACTGCCTCCCACGCCTCAAGGCGGGCACACACGGTCCCACAAGTGCTCTCTGTTGGCTACACCACTGTCAGCCTGTATTTGGATGTGTTGGACTTACTACTGTCCTGGATTACCAGTGTTTACAAGCACAGTAGTCAGTTTTGCCCTTGTCGTCTTCTAAGTTTCACTTGGTGTCTCTTAAAGCAGGACTTTTTTTTTGACAATTTAACAAACCTCAACCTGTACAGCATTTGTGGCTCAACACAGACCTCAACTGCCATGATTATTATGTACATTATATGTACACACACATATACACACACATACACATACACACATACACACATACACACACACAGACCTCAACTGCCATGATTATTATGTACATTATATGTACACACACACATATACACACACACACACATACACACAGACCTCAACTGCCATGATTATTATGTACATTATATGTACACACACATACACACACACATACACATACACACACATACACACATACACACACAGACCTCAACTGCCATGATTATGAACATTATATGTACACACACACATGCGTGCGCACACACACACACACACACATATGCTTTTTTGTACTAGGGATTGAACTTGGGTATTCTTCCTCTGAGTTGCAAGTCCAGACATTTCTTAAAAATTTTTTAAACAGTCTTGCTGCCAGGTGTGGTGGCGCACGCTTGTCACCCCGCGCTTGGGAGGTGGAGACAGGAGGACCGCGCAGGTTTGAAGCCAGCCGCGCTGGTTTAAGAGCCCCTGTTTCCATATAAAATAGGCCTGGGAGTGTAGCCCGGAGGTAGAAGGGCTTCCAGGAACCCCAGTACCACCAAAAAAATGCTGACCTTGAACCTGTGATCCTCCCATCTTAGCCTCTCAAGTAGTGAGATTACAGGCATGCCCCACCAAGCCCAGATTCTACGTCTTTATATTTAAAATGGTATTGCTATAGACAGTATATTGTTGAATCTTGATCTTGATCCAATTCTACAGTCTTTTAATTATTGTCTTTAGACCATTTACAAATAATGTAATTTTCAGTGTAGTTGAATGTAGCTCTATCATGGTTTTATTTTTTATCTGTGCCACTTATTCTTGTTTTGCTATTTTCCTGCCATCTTTTGTGTTGAGCTTTTTTTTTTTTTAATGCAGGTTTGGGGATGAAACCCAGAGGCATTTGACCTTTGAGCTACACCCACTGCCCTATTTTTTTATTTTTATTTTGAAACAGAGTCTCACTAAGTTGCAGAGGGCCTCACTAAGTAGCTGAGGCTGGTCACAAACCATGATCCTCCTGTCTCAGCCTCCCGAATGCTGGGATTACAAGTGTGTGCCGCCACACCTGCCCAGACCTTTGGTTTCAGTTTCTCACAGAAAAAAAAAAAAAAATAAATGTCCCCTATCCAGAGACTGGGTTGAGATAAATTGTTTTGTGATCTGTCTGTGAGGCTGAGCAGGTCTTACTCTCCAGAGCCCTCTTTATTGACGGTATTTGTTTTCATCAAGGATCCCAGGTAGAAGGCTCAGCTAAACCCTCTGTCCGTCCTCAGTCCTATCTCCTGGGAGCAGCCCTCACAGTTCCTGGGCCCCCTGAGAACCTGGCTTCAGGCCTGCTCATTTGCTTTCTGCTCTGGCTTTCTTTCTTTTGTTCAGGGACAATGAGCTTTTCTCTGTAAGCTCAGGTGTGAATTGAAAACAAATAGCAACCACATTACACTTCTTTTATTCAGTTTTATCCAGAGTTTTCCTCTTATGAAGTGCACACCTTCTCCTAACCTAAGATCACGGTTTGAGCCTGGATGACAAGGCTCTGCCTCGTGTCCTCATGTTCCCCTGACTCATGTTCTCGTGTTCTCAGCCTCATGTTCTCGTGTTCTGCCTTGTGTTCTCATGTTCTCCTGCCCCGTGTTCTTGTGTTCTCCTTTCTTGTGTTCTCATGTTCCCCTGCCTCGTGTTCTCGTGTTCCCCTTCATCATGTTCTCATGTTCCCCTGCCTCGTGCCCTCGTGTTCCCCTGCCTCGTGTCCTCGTGTTCCCCTGCCTCGTGTCCTCGTGTTCCCCTGCCTCGTGCCCTCGTGTTCCCCTGCCTCGTGTTCCCCTGCCTCGTGCCCTCGTGTTCCTCTGCCTCGTGCCCTCGTGTTCCCCTGCCTCGTGCCCTCGTGTTCCCCTGCCTCGTGCCCTCGTGTTCCCCTGTCTCGTGCCCTCGTGTTCCCCTGCCTCGTGTCCTCGTGTTCCCCTGCCTCGTGTCCTCGTGTTCCCCTGCCTCGTGCCCTCGTGTTCCCCTGCCTCGTGCCCTCGTGTTCCCCTGTCTCGTGCCCTCGTGTTCCCCTGCCTCGTGTCCTCGTGTTCCCCTGCCTCGTGCCCTCGTGTTCCCCTGCCTCGTGTCCTCGTGTTCCCCTGCCTCGTGTCCTCGTGTTCCCCTGCCTCGTGTCCTCGTGTTCCCCTGCCTCGTGCCCTCGTGTTCCCCTGCCTCGTGTCCTCGTGTTCCCCTGCCTCGTGCCCTCGTGTTCCCCTGCCTCGTGCCCTCGTGTTCCCCTGCCTCGTGTTCCCCTGCCTCGTGCCCTCGTGTTCCCCTGCCTCGTGCCCTTGTGTTCCCCTGCCTCGTGCCCTCGTGTTCCCCTGCCTCGTGGTCCCCGAGTCGTCTCATCTCCATCTCCATTGCTCTTCCTTGCACTCTGAGCTCCAGCCGCACGAGCCTCCTCTTCTCTTGGTACGTGGAGCATGTTGATCTCCTCACCTCCCCGGTGCCAGGGCATGTGGTGCCCGCTAGCTTGAAAAGCTCCCTCTCCGGACCCCGTGTGTCTCCCCGCCATTCCCACCAGCCTAAGAGGCATGCGTCAGTGTCCTTAGCAGACTCTTCTCCAGAAGCATCTCTTAAGATCCCTATTTTCCATTGGTCTGTGTCACTGTCTTGTCGATGATGACTCCCCCTGCCCGGAAGTCCCAGGATGTCTGAGGTCATTTGCTCTCCTGTGAGCGCAGTGACTCAGCGCAGGCTGTACGCCATAAGCACGGCTGGCGGCGCGCCGGCGGGTGGCCGGGGAAGGCTGAGTGCGCGGGCGGAGGGGAGGGTGCAGGTGAGCCGCCAGCGCTCAGAGGTCGGGCTCTGAACAGTGTCTCCACCCCTCAGCTCTGGTATCTCCGTGTTAGGGCAAACACCTTGAGCAGGTGCAGAGCACTCCCGTCAGGCCTGGTCTGGGCGAGGGGACGGGATGGTTCGAACGTTTGGCAGCGTTTATGTAACTCGATCTCCGGTTATGGTCTTAAACATGTTCTCATTTCCCATGAAGCGTTGTCTGTTTAATCTGTCCTCGCCCAGATCTTTCCCCTCAGCGGTGTTAGTGTCACAGGATCACCAGCCCTCACTTTATTATATTATAGTTGATAGCAACATGCCAGTCAAGAACTGGAAAATGGATGCTGTGAAAAGCACTTTGCCTGTGGCAACAACACGTCTGTTATGCAACAGTTAAGACCTGGCACCTGCACCCGGCCGGGAGGGCAGCCTGACTGCTGAGCGCTGCGCGTGCTGGTGTGTGCCGGGGATGGAAGCCAGGGCACTCGACCCGCACCCTCCGCCTCTCTTTTTTATGTCTTGTTCTGAAGCAGCGTCCCAGTAGGCTGCCGAGAGTCTCACTGCTTCCCAAGGCTGTCCTCGAACCTGTGACCCTCCTGTCTCAGCCTCCCAAGTACTGGGATTAAAACTGCGCCACCACTCCTAACTCCTCGTGCGTTTTATTTAAAACGTTCGAAAACGGACTCCCTTTCCTGGAGTGCTTCGTACATGCCATCAGCACTGACCCTGTCAGCTCCTTGCGCTCTCAGCGTGCGCGCATCAAGCGTCTCGCCCTCTCACGGTCTTAGCGTGTGCGCGCTAAAAGGTCTGCCCACTTCGTCATCCACGTTGTATGTTGTTTTCTCCAGTTAAAAACTAACACACACACGCGTATAATGTAATCTTGTTCTTGCAGCACTTAAACGCAGAAAGGTCTTACAAGTCCCAGATTGCAACCTTACACAAATCTCTTGTAAAGATGGAAGAGGAGCTCCAAAAGGTGCAGTTTGAGAAAGTGTCTGCCCTTGCAGACCTGTCCTCCACAAGGGAACTCTGTATTAAACTTGACTCGAGCAAAGAGCTTCTTAATCGGCAGCTGGTTGCTAAAGATCAGGAAATAGAAATGGTATGTAGCACGTTTGCAAACCTCCTTTAAAGCGAGTTATGACTGAGCCAGGTGGAGTCAGCGCACTCCTGTAATCCCAGGAGTGGGGAGGCCGGGGCGGGTGGACTGCAGGCTCGAGGTCGGCCTCGTCGCTTAGGGAGGCCCTCAGCAACTCAGTGAAACCCTGTTTTAAAATAAAAAATAAAATAGGGCTGGGGGTGTAGCTCTGGATTCCATCCTTAGTAACACACACACACACACACACACACACACACACACACACGTATCTATTAACTCATTCTTTTTGAGAATTCTCAGACCATGAATTCCTGATATCAATTTTTTTTTTCTTTTTGGTGCTGAGGATTGAATTGAGGGGCATTCTACCTCTGAGCACCCAGCACTTTTTTTAATTTATTTTGAAGCAGAGTCTTGCTAAATTGCCGAGGCTGGCCTTGAACCTGTGACCCTCCTGTTTCAAGCTTCCTCCTAATGTTCTTACCTATGGAACACAATGATAGACTGTAAGGAACTCACTTTATCCCAGAGGGAGCAGCAGTCGCAGATATCATTGTGGCAGTCTTGGAGAAATACTTAGCGATATCTGAGCTGGAAATGGAGATTGGCTACAATTTGAGTTGAATTAGACTGACAGAGAAGTCTGGCATGATCGGGATGGAGGACGGGCACTGTGTGTAGGTGCGCGTG
This sequence comes from Muscardinus avellanarius, assembly GCF_963383645.1. Classification (NCBI taxonomy): domain Eukaryota; kingdom Metazoa; phylum Chordata; class Mammalia; order Rodentia; family Gliridae; genus Muscardinus; species Muscardinus avellanarius. The sequence goes on along the minus strand of NC_137801.1, from coordinate 89,884,153 downwards.
CGCGTGCTGAGGACACAACTTCAGGTGCAGAGCGGTTGTCGGTGTGACGTGCCACAGGACTGAGCCTCGACAGTGAGCCTGCTGCGCGCTGTGAAGAGTGCTGACGGGTGCTGCTGTCTTCCTTCCTCTTGCCCTCAGATGGAGAACGAGTTGGACTCTGCTCGTTCTGAAATCGAACTCCTCAGGAGTCAGATGACAAACGAGAGGATCTCCATGCAGAATCTGGAAGCTTTGCTGGTGGCCAATCGAGACAAGGAGTATCAGTCTCAGATAGCGCTGCAGGAGAAAGAGTCTGAAATTCAGCTTCTTAAAGAGCATCTTTGCTTGGCGGAAAATAAAATGTGAGTTGCTTAGCGACATAGTAGGGAAGTCATATTTCTTTAACATTTGGCATTTTATAAGCTAGTAGAATCTTAAAGCCAGTATGTAGCTTCTATAACTTTCTGTTTATTAAATTTGGGATTTGAAATATTGTGATTTTCCAGGTATGGTGACCCATGCCTGTAATTGCAGTACTTGGGAGGCTAAGACAGGAGGATCACAGGTTCGAGGCCAATTACAGCAATTTAATGAAACCCTCAGCAACTCAGTGAGAGCATGTTTCAAAAAAAGGGTAGGGCTTTGGAACACCCCTGGGTCAATCCCCAGCATGTGCGTGCGCGCGCGCGCGCACACACACACACACACACACACACACACACACACACACGGTTTGTGATTTGCCTAATATTTTGTTTATTTTTATCTAAGATATCTAAGTTTAACCATCTCTGCTGGTTGTTTCCAACAGATATTTGCATATAATAGAATGTTGGATTTTAAATATTGCCTTTAGGAAATACAATCAGAGTAGAAAAAGAAAAGGGCCAAGCACTCTCAAACCAGAACTGCTTTTATACTGTGGGCATCTGATAGTGCTACCTAGTCCTGCTTTGCCATGGTGCAGCGTTCCCATGCCAGTGTGCCTGGAGAGCAGGAGGACTGGGGCGCCCGTCGCCCTGAGGAGAACACCTCTGGCTGGGCGGCGGAGACGCAGGTGGACGTGGCCTCCCTGGGCAGTCAGTGGTTGTCTCTCGCAACAGCTGGTGAGGTGCCTGGCTCCTTTTCTTCTGCGTCTCAACAGGCTTATTTTTATTTTTATTCTTCTCCCAAACTGTCTTCTCTACCCCACCAGTACCTTTTAATCTAACTATTCAATGTCTGGTCTGTAGAATTTTCTTATTCTCAGGAGGCAAGAGTTGGTTCTGCTTGAATTGTTGTGTTGCCAAGGGTAACCATGAAAGAAAGAAAAAAGGGAAAGTGTGGGACTGGGTGTAGTGATGCATGCTTGTCATCCCAGGACTTGGGAGGCTGAGGCAGGAGGATCTCAGGTTTGAGGCCAGTCTCAGCTACTTAGTGAGACCCTCCACAACTTAGTGAGATCCTGTTTCAGGTTAAAAAATAAAAAGCCAGGTGTGGTGGTGCACACTTGTAATCCCAGCATTCCGGAGGCTGAGACCGGAGGATTGCAGTTCACAGCCATCCTCAGCTACTTAGTGAGGCCCTCTGCAACTTAGTGAGACCCTGTTTCAAAATAAAGAATAAAAAATAGGGCAGGGGCTGTAGCTTGGAGGTCAAATGCCCCTGGGTTCCATCCCCAGACCTGCAAAAAAAAAAAAAAAAAAAAAAAAAAGAAAGAAAGAAGAATAAAAAATAGGGCTGAGGGTGTAGCTTGGAGGAGGAATGCCCCTGGGTTCCATCCCCAGTACCAATCACACACAAAAAAGGGAAAGCATAGCCGGGCGTGCGCTTGTAATCCCAGCATTCAGGAGGCTGAGACAGGAGGATTGCAGTTCGCGGCCAGCCTTGGCTACTTTAGTGAGGCCCTTTGCAACTCAGTGAGATCCTGTTTCAAAATAAAGAATAAAAAATAGGGATGGGGGTGTAGCTCAGAGCTAGAATTTCCCTGGGTTCCATCCCTAGTACCACCAAAAAAAGAAAGAAAGAAAGAAAGAAAAACGAATGCACAGGAAGTTGGAGGGCTTGTCTGAAGTGATTTAATAATCTCCAGTTTAACATCGTCAACCTAGAAATAGCACCGTCCTAAATGTTCAGTAAGTGGGGTTCCTCACGTTCTGGTCCTCAGCCCCATTCCTTCCCTGGGCTCCTGGAGCGGGCTGCACCACCCACCCGCTGGGTACACTGCCCCGGGGCACTGGAACAAGACAAAGAGACTGAATGCAAATTTTCACTGCCTCTTTCTGTCTGTTTGCTTAAAGACTGTAGATTTCCAGGAGGGTGCTGAGGAATTATTTTTTTTCCAAAAAAGGAAACAGGGAGGTAAGCCAAAGGCATCAGAAGTGTGCTCCAGCCCTGCTCTGCGTATCAGAGCGGAGCTCTCAGGGCGGCAGTGACAGGCCTCTGCTGCGCGCACACTGCTTCCTGCCGCTGTGTCTCCTGCTAGAGATCGCTTCTCACCGCTCTCTAGGCAGACGCCCTGCGGCTTCCCTCCGTCTCCTCCTCGGCTGGCTCTGTCCTCCTGCACAGCGGTCAGGAAGCTGCCCTGGGTCTTCATGACACTGCCCCGCCGACTCTTTCTGGAGGACAGTGCATTCTTGTATCTCCCATGTCCCATGGCACTGCCCTGCTCTGGGCTAGGACCGAGGAGGGTAGGAGCCACCCCCAGGAGCCCTGCTAAGCCAGGGCCCAGAGCCAGGGCCACTTCCCTTCAGAAGTGGCAGCCAGAGCTGGGCTGCTGTGCCAGCTGGGTTGCTGTGCCAGCCGGCAGGTCCTGGAGGGCTTCCTCCTGCTGCTGGAGGCCCGCCACAGCCCACTGTAGGGTGCCCCTGCTCCGCACTGCTGGTAAGTGCTGCCCCTCCGCCTGGCCGGCGCGATGGTCGTGTGGTGCTTGGTCCCCAGAGCAGGCGGAGGCTGTGTTCTGTGTGGGCTGCACACCCGTCCTGCCATCCTCGCGACCGCCTCCCCTTTCTATCTACTTGCAGTGAAGAGAAAACAGGGATAAATGATGAATAATAACGCCCCATCTGTGCAAAGGGAAGCTGAGCCGGGCGCGGTGGCACACGCTTGTCATCCCCGTGCTTGGGAGGCGGAGACAGGAGGAGCGCGCAGGTTCGAAGCCAGCCGCGCGCGCTGGCTTAGGAGACCCTGTTTCCAAATAAAAATGTAAAAATAGGTCTGGGAGTGTAGCCCGGAGGTAGAAGGGCTTCCAGGAACCCCAGTACCACCAAAAAAAAAAGGAAGCTAAGACAGGAAAGAGCTAGCTGACTGCATGGGTCCTCCAGCTTCCAGCTAGGCTAGTTTGTACATCTATGTGTCTAAGGTCGGCATAGCAGACAGTCTACTAAACGTCTCCTAACAGTCACGCTGCGTGGACCGGGCCGAGTGCAGCAGTCACAGCCCTCCTTTGAGGGTGATCAGCCCCGCCCTTTCCCTCACACAGGGCCATGCAGTCACGGCCCTCCTTTGAGGGTGGTCAGCCTCGCCCTCTCTCTCACACAGGGCCATTCAGAGCAGGGACGTCGCCCAGTTCAGAAACGTCGTGACGCAACTGGAAGCCGACTTAGACATTACCAAGAGGCAGCTGGGGACAGAGCGCTTTGAAAGGTACGCGGCTCTCGCAGCATCCAGCCAGGAAGGCATGACCTGCGAGTGGCAGGAGGCCTTGGTCACTTCATGGTGGTGAGATTCTAAGCATGGATTTAGTTAGAGTTTTATGACCTCTTCAGCAAGCTCGCTGAATGTAGAGTTAAAGCATCACTCTTTTGCTGTAGGGAGAGGGCTGTACAAGAGCTCCGCCGTCAGAATTACTCGAGCAACGCTTATCATCTGAGTTCCATGAAGCCAAACGCGAAGTGCCACTCGCCAGAGCGGGCCCACCACCGCTCTCCTGACCGGGGCCTGGACAGGTCGCTGGAAGAGTGAGTCCCGAGCCGCGGGCGTGCCTCTGTGCAAGGCTCGCTGCTGGCTCGCCGGAGGGGTGGGAGTCAGGAGGCAGGCAGCCGGTCATCAGGACGGCTCCGATCCCGACCGCCGGCTGTGCTGACAGGGAAGGGAGGGCTTCACAGCCAGCGTGTTACACAGTGCCAGCTAAAGCGAGAGTTCCCTACGGCTCTCATTAATGCGTGCCTCTGTTCTTCCCTCCTTGCTCTCCCCCTCGCCCTCTCCCCCCTTCTCCTTCTGTGGTGGTCCTGGGGATTCAGCCCAGGGGCACGCTACCACTGAGCTGCACGCCTAGTCCTGTTCTGCTTTGATTTCGTGTGTCAGGCCTCGCCGGGTCTCCGAGGCTGGCCTGGAGCCTGCGACTCCCCTGTCTCCCCCGTGCTGGACGGCAGGCGTGGCGGCCCCTGGCGGTCTCTCATCGGCTCCTTCTGGGCACGTGAACATTCTGTCTGCCTTTTCACGTTCTTCATTGCGTTGGTGGAGACGACGAGGGCTGTGCTTTTGTTGTTGTTGTTGTTGTTGTTGTTGTTGTTGTTGTTGTTTTCTCCTGTACTGGGGATTGAACCCAGGGGCTTTCTACCTCTGAGCCATACCCCCAGCCCTATTTTTGTTTTATTCTTTATTTTGAAATATGGTCTCACTAAGTTGCAAAGGGCTGAAGTAGCTGAGGCTTGTCCTCGAACCATGATCCTCCGGTCTCAGCCTCCCGAATGCTGGGATTACAAGCGTGCGTGTTTTATTTTGAAACAGGGTCTCACTAAGTCGCAGAGGGCCTCACTAAGGAGCTGAGGTTGACCTCGAACTAGAGTCCTCCCTTCTCTGCCTCCCAAGTCCTGGAACTACAAGCATGAGCTACCACACCCGGCTTTGATCAGCCGTTTTAAGCGTGTCCCATAGAGTCTGACTTAGCATGCTTATTGTGGTTCTGAAACTGTAATTTATGTTTGTATTTTCACCTTTACCAAAGAGTTATTTGATAAAAATTTCTTTTGCTTGACAGCTGGAAGGATTTTGTTTTCCAGTATTATTTTTTTGTGGTTACTGAATATTGTCTAAATACTTGTTTTTTGTGGTACTGGGAATTGAACCCAGGGTCATTCTGCCTCTGAACTACACCTCAGCCTTATTTTATGTTTTATTTTGAAACAGGGTCTCACTAAGTTGTAGAGAACCTCACTAAATTGCTGACGCTGGCCTCAACCTGCGATCCCGAGGTGCACTTTGTCTTTCACTGCAGGGCAGATTTTGTGAGCTGTTGGTGTGCACTCGGGAAGGTGCATTTTTCTTACTAGGGTATAGTATAAAATCAGTGTCTCAAAGATTTACCTTTTAGGTTTTATGTAGATATTTATTTATTTATTTATTTTGCAGTATGGGGGATAGAACCCAGGGGCATTCTACCTCTGGGTGATACCCCCAGTCCTGTTTTTTAATTATTTATTTTGAAACAGGGTCTCAAAAGTTGCAAAGGGCCTCACTAAGTAGCTGAGGCTGTCTGTGAACCACGATCCTCCTGTCTCAGCCTCCCGAATGCTGGGATTATAAACCTGCACCACCACGCCCAGCTGTAGATATTTTATATTGCTGCTTAATTTTTGTCCATTTGGCCTGTCTTATACGAAGAGTGATTATTATTATTATTATTTTTTTTTTTTTTTTGGTGGTACTGGGGTTCCTGGAAGCCCTTTTACCTCTGGGCTACACTCCCAGACCTATTTTATATTTTTAAATTTGGAAACAGGGTCTCTTAAGCCAGCACAGCTGGCTTTGAACCTGTGCAATCCTCCTATCTCCGCCTCCCACGCGCAGGGATTACAAGCGTGCGTCACCATGCCCGGCTCTAAGAGTGATATTTTAAAGCTTCCTATTATGAGTATGTTTTGTATTTCTTCTTGAGTTTCTTATAATTTTTTATATAGGTAGTTTGCTGTTGTATTTGTTGTATAGATATTCTGAACTGATCATTCATTGTGGAATGTAGCTTTTAGTTTTGTTTGTTTGCGGTACTGGGAATTGAATCTAGGGGCATTCTACCTCTGAGCTACAGCACCAGCCTTATTTTTTATCCTTTTTTCCTTTTTCTTTCTTTCTTTTTTTTTTTTTTTTTGAAACAGGATTCTCACTAAGTTGCAGAAGGCCTCACAAAATAGCTGAGACTGTGAGACTGGCCAGAACCTGCAATCCTCCTGTCTCAGCCTCCTAAGGACTGGGATTACACGCTTGGCATAATGTGGCTTTTATAGAGTCCCTGTCTGATGCCTTCACAGTTTTTTTGTGTGGCCTAACATTTATGTTGCCTGTTGTCTCCATTTGCCTGGTAAATGTCTTTATTTAGCTTTTTTGAATTTCTGAATTTTTAGTATATATCTTGTGTAGAGTAAGGGTCTGAATTTTGCTATGATCGTTTTGAATGTTGTTGTTTGTTTGTTTTAAGTAGAGAAGGCCAAGCATGGTGATACATGCTTGGAATTCCAGTACTTGGAAGGTTGAAACAGGAGTATTGCAGGCTCCAGGCCAGCCTCAGCAACTTATACCCTTGGCGGTTTATCAAGACCCTGTTTCAAAAAATAAAAAAATAGGCCAAGCATGATGGCGCATGCTTGTAATCCCAGCATTCAGGAGACAGAGACCAGAGGATTGTGGTTTGCGGACAGCCTCAGCTACTTAGTGTTGTCCTTTGCAACTCAGTGAGACCCTGTTTCAAAAACTAAAAGACTAAAAATAGGGCTGGGGGTGTAGTTCAGAGGTAGAATGCCCCTGGGTTCTACCCTTAGTTCTGCTAAATAAATAAATAAATAAATAAATAAATAAATAAATAAGGACTGGGGATATAGCTTGAAGATAGGATGTCCCTGGGTTTAATTCCCAGGAACCTCCCCAAATAAAATAAAAATACAAGGGAGCTGGATGAGTTACAGCCTTGCGTGACTGGCGTGGCGCTGTGTTTGGTCTCAGCGCTAGCACCTCCCCTGCAATGGTCACTCTCTGCACGTGTGCACTTTACTGTCTCTCCGTCGCCTTAGTTTTCCTGCTTCTTATATTAATTATTGTGCCTTTAATTCCCACTTTTTCTTTTCTTCTTCTTCTTTTTTTTTTTTTTTGGTGGCACTGGGGTTCCAGGAAACCCTTCTACCTCCAGTCTACACTCCCAGATACCTATTTTTTATATCTTTATTTGGAAACAGGGTCTCTTAAGCCAGCGTGGCTGGCTTTGAACCTGCGCGATCCTCCTGTCTCCACCTCCCAAGCTCGGGATTACAAGCGTGCGCCACGACGCTCGGCCCACTTTTTCTTTCTCAGTATTTCATCACCAGGTTTTTTGGGGGTGCTGTGAATTGAACCCAGAGTGTTCTGTGTCTGAATTGAACCCAGAGTGTTCTGTGTCTGAACTACACCCCTTCCTCTTTTTATTTACTGATTTGAAACAGGGCCTTGATGAGTTCCTGAGGGTCTTGCTTGGTGGCTGGCGTGTGTTTAGAACCTGCAGTCCTCCTGTCTCTGCCTCTCAGTTGCTGAGGTCACAGGTGTGCGCCACCATGCCGGCTTCCCCGTTGGCTTGAACACCTGTCACCTGTCCAGCAGCTGTCAACGGGCTCAGTTTGCTTCTCAGCGCCTCCTCCGCACATACCTCCGTCCCTGCTCTTCTCAGCCATTTGCTGCCTTCCGTCCAGCCGTCCATCTGCTCCAGGTTGTAATGTCGGAGGCGGCAGCCTGCAAACCACCTCTGCTGCTGCTGCTTTCCCTGCAGAGCAGAGCGAGGCCACTGCACGGTCAGTGCCGGGTCTGCCGCTGCGGAAAGTGTTTAATGTGTACCATCTGGCTGTATTCCACAGCCACTGGGTTCTGATTGAGGTGGTTTCCAGAACAGGACAGAGTTGTGTTTCCCTCCCCAGCTCCTGCAGCTCAGAATCTCACAGGCCAGGAAGCCGGCCTTGGTATAAGATGGCTAGCTGGTCGAGGCTTTATTCAGATCCAACCGGCTTTTACACGTCCCACGCGTGCGTTTGTGTGTGCTCTCTACACACTAGAGCAGTGGTGCTGTCGTCACCAGTCAAGGTTCTGACTGGGAGTGCGCGGAGGCGCGTGGCCTTTCCTGCGCCCCTGGAGCCGTGAGCCTCCTCCGCGCCTGCCTCCACCCTCCTGCAGCCTTTGCCTCCGGCTCCGTGTCTCTCTCTGTGAGGAGGCTGTATACAGGGACCCGTACACAGAACGGGATCTTTGGAACTGGCTTTTTTCATGCAGCGCGATGCCCATGTGATCTACCCAAATTGTGGTGGAGATCAGGAGTTCATTCTTTCCCCTTAGTGAGTAATAGGTCCTGGTGTGAATGTGCTATGGCGTGTGAAAACTGAGTGAAAATGCAGTGCACACACTTGGCTTTGCGGGAGCCGGGGTGATGTCTCACAGTGCTGTCACAGTGCACATTACTGCTGCTGCAGTCCTATTAAAATATTAACCTGCACGTGTTTTCTCTTATAGGAATCTTTGCTATAGAGACTTCTGACATGAAGAGATACTTCGCGTCCTGGAGAAGGTCAAAGTCACAGATGGATTTTTTTGCTATATGATTGCGTTTATCTTTTGGATGCTTGATGTGTTCAGTGTATATATATTAACCTGGCCTCCGAGTTTGTCCCCACGTGGCACGTTGCAGTGACCCCAGATGACTGATAAATAAAAATGCACGTGGCTCTTTCTGTCCAGTGACAGCGAGCGCACAGTGGGTTTGCTTCACTGGTGGACGCTGATTGTTAACCATCCAGAGTAAATAAAGAAGCTTAAAAGAGGGAAAAGCGTTTTTACAAAACTGATTTCCTGTCCTTTCTTGTATCTTCAATAATTGGTTGGTTAATTTTTTTTTCTTGTAATTGTATTTTCATGGCTGGAGAAGTTGTGCCAAAAATAAGCACAGTCTACCCAGACTGGCCTGGGGCCCCACGCTGCATTTTGGAGCCAGCCTGATGGATTCCACGCCGTGCCACGGCTCGCAGTACAGAACGTAGGGCCGTGTCAGGGCGCTGGCCCAGCTGTTGGCCACTCAGACTAGGTAACACAGCTCTGCAGCTGTGTTTACTCCTGCTGTTGTTAGAAAGGTAGGTGATGATGTCTGTGAAGAATGTAAGATTTTAGAGATCTGTATTTTTAATAAGCTTTCCTTAAGACATTAAAGTACTACAATCAACTTATTGCCATTTTAATTTTATTTTTTTCTGTAGCCGCTGTCCCTAATACAGAATAACAAATTCAGTGATGTTCTTTTCTCCTACAATCTCCTGATTTTTTATCCATTCATCGGCTTTGATTTAATGTTGACATTAGAGTCTGACTGCTACTGTATTTTACTGATATAAGCTATTTGTATTGACATTTTAATAAAAAGTCCTGTCATTAATACTGCTCCTGTCATGTGGACAGCCTCTCATTGTCCTGGGTCCTTATTCAGCGTGACGTTGTGATACAGTGCAGCTCCCGGTAGATCTCCACTGACTGTCGGCACGCTGACGCTTCACCAGAGATCAAGGCTGTGTACGCACCTGAGTTGGGTTTAAAAGCCTTCTTTTTTCTTTTTACTGGTCTTATTGAGGACATTACAGATCAGTAAAGAAGAGTGACTTAAATAAGATTCCTTTCACAGCAGCCGTCTTTCCTGGCGCTGAGCAGTGCGCTGACACGCAGGCTGGCTGGCGCTGCTGCTGCTGCTCAGGCACTCTGCTCATCCCGATGGAGCGTGGAGTGTCAGCTGTGCTTCACACTTACCACGTTAAGGTAAGAGGCGTGGAGGGCGGCGGCCCCAGGAATAAGGCAGAACTGTCCCCAGAGCGTTTCCATGCTTGACACTAGACTTGAGCCAGTAAGTACAAAATGTCTAAAAAGGAAAGTCATATGGTGGGCAGAAAGGGCCCGTGTTCTGTGTTAAAAGTTCAAGGAAATGATTTTTTTGTTAAGGCAATAATTCAAGAACACTTGTTTTACACGAGAGTCTAATCGTTTGGCATAATTATGTCCTCGCCTATTGATAAAGTACAGATCACGTGATGGGAGCACACTCCCAAAGCCGCAGGAAGAGCTCTCGATGCTCACGTCATGTGGAAGCCAGGGTGTTGGGAAAGGAAAGGGCAGTCCTCTGAGAGGTCTCAACACAGACCCTTGTGTGTTGAGTTTGCATGTACCACCAGGACCGTTCCAGTCTTTGCTTCTTCTCGGTGCCTCTGAGCCACGCCCAGCTCCTGCCAGGTGTGGAAGAGCTACCAGAGCTCACAGGGGGTGTTTCAAAAGGAGCAGGTGTCCTGATCTTGGGAATACTGTGGTTAGAGCCATCCCCTGTATTGTAACTTAGCTACCGCAGAAATAATGTTAAGTGTATTCTGATAATAATACAAGTTACATAAAACCTACAGCCAACTAAAATGTTCATGATGTAAAGAAAATTTCTAGCGGATTAAGACTAATGACCACAGTGATTATAAGTGCTTCATCCCGGAAAAATAAAAAAAGAAACGAGAATATGAGTGGAAGCTACTGGATTTCTAGTTACTTATGGTGTCCAAAGAGTTACTACTTCAAGAACCTTATGAAACTATGCATCCAGGCACTGAAATATATTTTCTTTTTTGTTGTTGTTTTCTTTTCTTTTAAATTTTTTATTGGTGCATTATATTCAAACATCATATTGGGGTAAAAAACTTGTGTGTACAGACATGTATACATCACTGATTTAACCCCTACCCAATTCCCACCCCATTCCCTCCCCGTCCCTCCTTCCCTTGCTTGGCTTAGTGGTTGACTTCGATATGTTTAAGTACATTGTGTGTTTTAGAGATTTTCCTCTTTCCCCCCTCCTTTCTCCTCCTTTAGCTTGTCTTGTTTGCTCCTCTATAGGATTTCCTTTTTCATCTAGAGTTCCTCCTATGACCCATTTCTCCCTACCCCTCACATATTAGGGAAAGCATCTGATTTCTTATTTTTTGTGACTGACTAATCTCACTTAGCATAATGTCCTCCAGTTTCATCCATTTCCCTGAAAATGATGTAATTGAGTTTTTTTGATGGCTGAGTAAAATTCCATCGTGTATATATCCCACAGTTTTGTAATCCATTCATCTCTTGATGGACATCTTGGCTGGTTCCATAGTTTGGCTATGGTGAATTGTGCAGCTATGAACATAGATACACATGCATTAGTTTTGTAGTTTGGTTTCCTATCTTTTGGGTAGATACCCAGAAGTGGTATTGCTGGATCAAGTGGTAGATTTGTTCCCATTCTTCTGAGGATTCTCCATACTGTTTTCCAAAGTGGTTGCACTAATTTGCAATCCCACCAACAGTGTCTTAGAGTTCCCACGTCTCCACATCCTCGCCGGCATCTGTTGTTGTTTGTGTTTTGAATGATTGCCATTCTAGTTGGAGTTAGGTGGAATCTCAGGGTAGTTTTGATTTGCATCTCTCTGATTGCCAGTGATGTTGAGCATTTTTTCATGCATTTATTGGCCATATGAATTTCTTCTTTTGTGAAGTGTCTGTTTAGTTCATTTGCCCATTTTGTTATTGGATGCTTCATTTTCTTAGTGTTGAGTTTCTTGAGTTCTCTGTATATTCTAGATATTAGTCCTCTATCGGTGGTGTAGGTGGCAAAAATCTTCTCCCATTCTGTTGGCTCTAGATTGAGGTTCTTGATAGTTTCCTTTGCTGAACAGAAGCTCTTCAGTTTCATGCAATCCCATGTATTGATTCTCCTTTTAATTTGTTGTGCCTTTGGGGTCTTGTTGAGGAAATGTTTGTCTGTACCTATGTGTTGTAGTGTTGGACCTATGCCCTCTTCAAGGAGCTTCAAGGTCTCTGGTTTGATTTCCAAGTCTTTGATCCATCGTGAGTTGACTTTTGTACAGGGTGAAAAAGTGGGATTAATATCCAATTTTCTGCATATGGTTAACCAGTTTTGCCAACACCATTTGTTGAAGAGGCTATCTTTTTTCCAGTGTATGTTTTTGGCCCTTTTGTCAAAAATCAATTGGCTGAAAGTGTGTGGACTTGTTTCTGGGTCTTCTATTCTGCTCCATTGGTCTATATATCTGTTCTTTTGCCAGTACCATGCTGTTTTTATTACAATGGCTTTGTAGTATAGTCAGGTATTGTGATTCCTCCTGCGTGGTTTTTGTTGCTGAGAACTACCGTGGCTATTCTGAGCTTTTTGTTATTCCAGATAAATTTAAGAACTGATTTTTCTATGTCTGTGAGGAATGATCTTGGTAGTTTAATGGGCATTGCATTAAATATGTAGATCACTTTTGGGAGGATGGTCATTTTAATGATATTGATTCTGCCAATCCATGAACATGGAAGGTTTTTCCATCTTCTAAGATCTTCGATTTCTTTTTTCAGTGTTTTATAATTTTCTTTGTAGAGATCTTTTACCTCCTTGGTCAAGTTTATTCCTAGGTATTTTATTTTCTTGTGGGAGATCCTGAGTGGAAGTGTTTCCTGAATTTCTTTTTCAGTGGATTTTTGGTTGGTGTACAGGAAAGCTTCTGATTTTTTTAAGATTGATTTTGTATCCAGATACTTTGCTGAATTTGTTGATCAGTTCTATAAGCCTTTTGGTTCAGTTTGTTGGGTTTTCTAAATATAGTATCATGTCATCTGCAAATAGTGAAAGCTTAAGTTCTTCTTTTCCTATTTGTACTCCTTTGATTTCCTTTTCTTGCCTTATTGCTCTGGCTAGAGTCTCTAGTACTATATTGAAGAGAAGTGGTGATAGTGGACATCCTTGTCTCATTCCAGTTTTTAGGGGGAATTCTTGAAGTTTTTCCCCATTTAATATGATGTTGGCAGTAGGCTTATTGTAGATTGCCTTAATAATGTTGAGATATGTTCCTTCTATTCCAATTCTCTGCAGTGTTTTTATCATAAATGGATGTTGAATTTTATCAAATGCTTTTTCAGCGTCTATTGAGATGATCGTGTGTTTTTTGTCTTTGATTCTGTTTATATGATGAATTACATGGATTGATTTTCATATATTGAACCAGCCTTGCATCCCTGGGATGAACCCTACCTGGTCATGGTGAATGATTTTCTTGATGTGGTTTTGAATGCGTATTGCTAGTATTTTGTTTAATAGTTTTGCATCCAAGTTCATCAGCAATATAGGCCTGTAGTTTTCCTTCCTTGAACTGTCTTTATTCGGTTTGGGTATTAGTGTGATGTTGGCTTCATAGAATGTATTTGGGAGAGTCCCGGTTTTTTCTATTTCCCTAATTAGTTTGAGTAGTATTGGGGTTAGCTCTTCTATAAAGGTTTTATAGAATTCACTTGGGAAACCATCTCGTCCTGGGCTTTTCTTTGATGGTAAGCTCTTTATTGCTGTTTCAATCTCTTTGATTGTTATTGGTTGGTTTAAGTGTTCTATATCTTCTTGACTCAGTTTAGGAAGGTTGTATTTACCTAGGAAGTTGTCGATTTCCTCCAGATTTTCCGTTTTGTTAGAGTATAATTTTTCAAAGTAGTTTCTGATAATCCTCTGGATTTCTACGCTGTCAGTAGTAATGTCTCCTTTTTCATCCCTTATCTTCATAATTTGGGTTGATTCTCTCTTTTTTAAGTTAGGTTGGCTAGTGGTTTATCAATCTTGTTAATTTTTTCAAGAAACCAGCTTTTGGTTTTGTTGATTTTCTGTATTGTTTTTTTATTCTCTATTTCATTAATTTCTGCTCTAATTTTAATAATTTCCCGTCTTCTGCTGGCTTTGGGGTTCAATTGTTCCTGCTTTTCAAGAATTTGAGGTGTGTCGTTAGGCTATTTATTTGAAGATTTTCTGTTTTTCTTATGTGAGCACTCAGTGCTATAAATTTTCCTCTTAATACTACCTTCAAAGTGTCCCAGAGGTTTTGATATGTTGTATCTTTATTTTCATTTGTTTCCAGAAATTTCTTTTTTTTTTGGTGGTACTGGGGTTCCTGGAAGCCCTTCTACCTCCGGGCTACACTCCCAGACCTATTTTTGCATTTTTATTTGGAAACAGGGTCTCCTAAGCCAGCGCGCGGGGCTAGCTTCGAACCTGCGCGATCCTCCTGTCTCTGCCTCCCAAGCACGGGGATTACAAGCGTGTGCCACCACGCCCGGCTTCCAGAAATTTCTTGATTTTACCTCTTACATCTTCTATGACCCATTCTTCATTCAGAAGTGTGGTGTTCAGTCTCCACATGTTTATGTTGTTTCTCTGGGTCTTCTTATAGTTGATTTCTAGTTTCATTCCATTATGGTCTGAATTGACACAGGGAAGTATGTAACATTTTAAAAATTTTCTAGTGCTCATTTTGTGTCCCAGGATGTGATCTATTTTGGAGAAGGTTCCGTGAGCAGCTGAGAAAAATGTAAACTCCGCTGTAGTTGGGTGAAATATTCTATATGTGTCCAACAGGTCCATTTGGTTAATCTTTACTGACCCTTTGTCTGGAAGATTGGTCTAGTATTGTGAGAGGTGTGTTTAAGTCTCCCAGTATTATTGTGTTGGGATTTATGTGTGACTTCATGTCACAAAGAGTTTGATTTATGAAAGTAGCTGCCCCTATGTTTGGGGCATAGATGTTGATTATTGTTATTTCCTCTTGCTGGACTATTCCCTTTACCAGTAAAATGTGACCTTCTTTGTCTCTTCTAATAAGTTTGGGTTTGAAGTCTAACTTGTCTGATATCATAGTTGCTACTCCTGCTTGTCTTCGAGTACCATTAGCATGGATTACCTTGCTCCAGCCCTTTACCTTGAGTTTGTTCCTATCTTTACTTGTAAGGTGTGTTTCTTGTAAGCAGCAGATGGATGGATTCTGGCTTTTAATCCATTTTGCCACTTTATGTCTTTTTTTTTTTTTTTTTTTTTTTTTTTTAGTGGTACTGGGGTTCCTGGAAGCCCTTCTACCTCCGGGCTACACTCCCAGACCTATTTTATATTTTTGAAACAGGGTCTCTTACGCCAGCGCGGCTGGCTTCGAACCTGCGCGATCCTCCTGTCTCCGCCTCCCAAGCGCGAGGATTACAAGCGTGCGCCACCACGCCCAGTGTACTTTATGTGTTTTTATTGGGGAGTTGAGGCCGTTTACATTCAGTGTGATTATAAAGAGATAATTTTTAATTCCCAACATGTTAAGATCTTATTTCTCTTTGAGATACTGTTTATTCTTCTTTGCTTAGTTGTCTGCTGCATTGGAATTCTTGTTTCTTTGTTTCTGGCGTGTATTACCCATTTCCTCTTTGCAGTTAATCTCCTTGAGTATTTTTTCTCTAGTGCTGGTTTTGAAGACATAAATTCCTTCAGTTGCTGTTTGTCGTGGAAGCTTCTTATTTCCCCATCTAATTTGATGGATAGTTTTGCTGGGTAGGAAATTTTTGGCTGGAAGTTGTTTTCTTTCAGAGTTTGGAATATGTTACTCCAAGCCCTTCTGGCCCTCATGACTTGGTTTGGGAAGTCTGGAGTGATTCTAATTGGTTTGCCTCTGAATGTCAGGTGACCTTTTGTTTTTGTTGCCTTTAAGATTCTCTCCTTGGCTTCCACATTAGTCATTTTGACAATTATGTGGCATGGGGATCCTCTTCTCCGATCCTGTCTAAAGGGAGTTCTATAAGTTTCCTGGACCTGTATATTGACCTCTTGCTCTATGTTTGGAAAATTTTCTGCTATTACTTCCTTGAAGAGATTGTTGATCCCTTTGGTTTCACCTTCTTTTCCCTCCTCTATTCCAATTATTTTTAGGTTAGCTCTCTTAAAATGGGCCCATTTCTTCAATGTCAGATTCCTGCTTTGGGATTTTTTTTTCTAAGTTAGAAACTATGCGTTCATTTTTGGAATGATCATCTTCAAGAAGCGAGATTCTATTCTCCATGTGGTCTAATCTGTTGTTTATACTTTGAATTGAGGCCTTTATTTCAATGATTGCATCATTTATCTCTTTTTGACTCTCTCTGAATTCTTTTCGAAAGTCCTCTATTATTTCTAAAGTTATTTTCCTGATTTGATCTTCTAGAGATCTTTTGATTTCTGTGTTATCAGATTCTGATGTTGTGGGGTTGTGGGCATTCATTGCTCCATTGTTATTTCTCTTTCCCATGATTTTGGAAGTTTGTGCCTTCTGTGGGTTCTTCCCTAGGTCACTATGACTTCACTTAAGATGCTCTGGATCTCGAGTCTGTGGTATCTCAGTCACCACTACTCCTTTACTGGGTTGTATCACAAAGTCTCAGACCCAGGGAGTCAATCAAGGCTGCTTTAGACCATGGGGGTGCCAGGCTGGGCATTCTCCAGTGGGGAGTTGTGACTATGGTGTGATATCTCTGCCACCGCCACTCCCCCACTGGGTTGCACTGCTAAAATCTCCGACCCAGGGAGACTATCTGCTCAAGTCCCTGGGAGTGCAGTACTGGGATTTCTCCCCTAGGGGCCGCAATTTGACTCATGGTTGTTGAATGCACTGATGGAGCTGTACTGAACTCGGTGGATTCACTGCTGCCGCCCTTGGCAATATGGCCCCACTGCCACGCCCTCGGCTGTGATGTGGCATATTTCTTTTCTGGTGTTGAGCTCCACTCTGAGTCCCTGCCAGGTGTGCTGTGCTCGGCCCTTGGGAGCTTTAGATGCGACAAAACTGCTGACTGCCGCCCGGCTGTTCAGCACCTGCTCACTTCGGCTCGCCATCCACCCCTCCTCTCTGGAGCCTGGTGGCTGGTTGAGTGCGTTGGTCTTCAGCTGTCCGGTGAACTCGCCACTGCTGCTGGCAGTATGGCGCTGCTTTCGCATCCTCGGCTGTGAGGTTGGCGTAGCTCTCTCGTTTTGAGCTCCGCTGAGTCCCTGCAGATTGTGCTGATCCCGGCCGTTGGGAGCTTTAGATGCTCCTTGCGCCAAAAAAACTGCTGACTGCCACCCAGCTGTTCAGCACCTGCGAGCCGAGCACCTGCTCACCTCGGCTTGCTGTCCACCCCTCCTCTCTGGAGCCTGGTGGCTGGTTGAGTGCGTTGGTCTTCAGCCATCTGGTGAACTCGCCGCTGCTGCCGGCAGTAAGGCGCTGCTGTCGCTTCCTTGGCCGTGAGGTTGGCGTAGTTCTTCTCTGCTTTTGAGCTCCGCTGAGTCCCTGCGGGGTGTGCTGATCCTAGCCCTTGGGAACTTTAGACGCTTCTTGTGCCGAAAAAACTGCTGACTGCCGCCTGGCTGTTCAGCAGCGGCTCACCTCGGCTCGCTGTCCACCCCTCCTCTCTGGCACCTAGTGACTGGTTGAGTGCGTTGGTCTAGAGCCATCCGGTGAACTTGCCACTGCCACCAGCAGTAAGGTGCTGCTGCATCCTAGGCTGCGAGGCCGACGTACCTCCTCTCTGGGTTTGAGCTCCGTTCTGAGTTTCCCTTCTCTCTGGAGCCTGGTGCTGCTAGGGAAGATGTAGGCCACTCCACTCCGCGCCACGGCTCCGGCCGCTTCGCACCGTGGCTCCGGCTGCTCCGACCACTCTGGCCACTTCACGCCGTGGCTCCGACCGCTTCACGCCACGGCTCCGACTGCTCCGTGCTGCGGCGGCCACGGCACTTCGGGCTGGTTTCTTTCTGGTGTCTTGTTTTTCCAGCCCTCTTTTTCTCTGTCCCTTGTATTTACAGTTTTTATTTCTTTGCTGGTGGTGTTTTCTGGCTCTGAAAGGCGCTGGTTTTGTGGTAATAAAGTTCGATTGTTAGCAGGACTTGTAAGTGCCGCTTTCCTCCGTCGCCATCTTCCTGGAAGCTCCCTGAAATATATTTTCAAATGGTATTCTCATAAGGGTTTGCTATTTTTCTTTCCTGTCTTCCAAAAACATTTTCCTATAAGTCCTTGGCTTTTGTAGAATCTCCTAACATTCCCAAAATGTGCTCAAAGTTGCATTTCTTACAAAATCAGGAACCATTTACAACTCAACTTACGACCCGCATTTGCTTTCAGTAGCGTAGGATGAGTGTACGAATTGGAAAAAGGATCTTCAGAACACGTGCATCTGTGGTCTTCTCTGCAGCAGCATCCATAGCAAGCCCTAGGTCACCGAGTGACACAGCTGTCACCCGGAGCAAGTCACGTGCGAACAGACAATGTCAGACTCTGAAAGTGAAGAAAAGCTCTGGCCTCGTACTGTAAGAAGTGAAAGCTCAGGATCGTCGGACCACCTCCTCAAGCCCCAGACCTGTTCTTTACTCTGTATCATATTTCTGCATAGCCAGAATGAGATAGTCTCTTTAAACATTTTATAGCTGGGCAAAGTGGTGCAGGCTTGTAATCCTAGTACTTAGGAGGCCGAGACAGGAGGATCATAGATTCAAGGATGGCCTCAGCAATTTAGTGAGGCTCCTAGCAACCTAGTGAGGCTTGTTTCCAAATAAGAAAATAGATCCAGGAGTATAGCTCAGTGGTAGAATGCCTTTGGGTTCCACTCCCAGTACCACAAAAAATTATAATTTCCCAATTAAATTTAAGAACACTTGATGGGCATTTATTAAAGATTTATATTAAGCTGGGCGTGGTGGTGTACACTTGTCATCCCCGCACTTGGGAGGCTGAGACAGGAGGATCGCACAGGTTCACAGCCAGCCTCAGCTACTGAGTGAGGCTCTCAGCAACTTAGTGAGACCCTGTTTCCAAATAAAGTATAAAATAGGTCTGGGAAAGCCTCTGGGTTTCACTCCCACAAAAAATAAATGAAAGATTTATATGAAAGCCCCAGAGCATCGTCACTGCACTGTCAGGTCTCTGCAGAGTACCAGCATCATCGAAACATCACTGGTAATTCATGGTAGGTCAACGTGGACCTTTTTCTTTCCAATAGATTTTTTGAGTTAAAAAGCATTCCTTAGTCTTTTAAGGGGTGTGTGAGTGTGTCAAATGAGTGCATTATAGTTTAGAAAAGGATAATTTTTGTAATAAGATTATAGAAGCAGAGGGTATTTTTATTACATCAGACCAGTTGTCATAGGTATATGTTAATGTTTGAGTTTTAACGATTCATAGAATTCATAGAAATAAGCAACATTTGAAATCACATGATAAGCATGCAATTAAAAATATCCACTACAAACGAAGTAATCGGGTACCTTCTATTAGGTAAAAACTCCACAAGAGGCCCGTAAGTGCAGTTCTTACAGCAAGAGGTATTGTGAGTCACAGGTTGAGTTGACGTGGAAGTAACGCCTCCCCGCAGGAAGATGATCGCAGTATCGCCAGATGTTAAGTCCGCTTCCGGAAGATGCGTTGAAATATGATGTGGACAAGAAGAATATAAGTTGTTTGTTGTCCCATCTCTTCGGTCATTCCTAACCCTGAGCTCACTCAGTAGTGACTTGAGAACCTTTACAAAAGGCGCAGTGAAATTAACTGGCCTCGGACTGCAGTGTGTAAGGCAGAGGCTGCTTCACAGCAGTCCAGAGAGCATGGCCGCGTTCTGCTGA
The DNA here is from genome assembly GCF_963383645.1 of Muscardinus avellanarius. NCBI lineage: Eukaryota > Metazoa > Chordata > Mammalia > Rodentia > Gliridae > Muscardinus > Muscardinus avellanarius. The sequence continues at coordinate 89,864,778 of NC_137801.1, read as the reverse complement.
GTTCCACACAGCTAACTTAAAGAGATGGTCGTCATAGTTGGGGATATTTTACTTGTTGTTTATGCTGGTCCTTCCAGGCCACCTTCCTCACACAGTCAGCACGGTCATGCCACGCTGGCCTTGACTCCGGGGCCAGAGCTGCTTCTCCAACTCAGCTCATCTCTTCCCTGCCTGTGGCTTGTCCCTTCGCGTCTGCATGTTACAGTAGACGGCCTTTCTTAGTTTGTGGCATCGATATGAGCCATGTGCCTGGTGCTAAGACCTGGCCTGCTGTGTTGCCAGCACTTCAGAGACACGGTCCTGTCCTCAGGGGCATTACCGAAGGAGTCGGACTGGACTTGAGTTGGTTGGTTGGTGTGGCTTGCAGAGCCATCGGCATCTGTGAGGTTGCTAGAGATCTTAAGTATTTGCACATCTTCGTACGTGCGCAAGCCACTTTGAAATATGTTTGCCTGATCTGCATGATTGATGTATTAGACTAGAACTGCCTAGAACTTTTGTCAAATATCAGCTGTTATTTTCTTCTTTTATACTGGGGGTTGAACCTAGGCGCGTTCTACCTCTGAGTTATACCCCAAACCACTTTAATTTTCTAATTTTGAAACAGGGTCTGGCTAAGTTGCTGAAGCTGACCTTGTGATCCTCCTGTCTCAGCCTTCCAAGTCCTGGGATTACAGGTGCATGCTACCATGCCCAGCTTCAACTGTTTAAATTATTTAGTGTTTTAATTTGGGGGGGAATATTTGCAGCTCTGAATCCAAGAGTAGTTAGACATTGTGGCAGAAGCCACAACCTCACCTACTCCGGAGACTGAGGCAGGAGGATCCCAAGATTGAGTCCGGCCTGAGCAATTTATTGAGACAGTCTCAAAAAGGTTGGGGCTGTAGCTTCATCCTAGACTGAACCCCCAGTACTGCAGTAATAAGTATAATCTAAGATCTTAGAAGGGTGCCAAGTGCATGGTACGTTTTCAGTCATGATAACTGTTATGGGGCCTCCCTCATTTATCTCATAAATTGGGAAGGACCCAGAAAGACCTGTGTCCCCTTCAGTTAAGTGCTGAAGGGAGTGAGTTTACCAAGGTCACCACCAGGAATTCTAGGGTGCCTTTCTAATACTCTCGCTGGTGGCTGTCATCCCGCGCCACGTTGAGGGTTAGCAGGGTGGGCTATACACACAGTGACTCGTACTCAGCCGTGAAGAAGAAAATTGGTCATTTGCGTGAGGGCTCATGGAGCTGGAGAAGATTAGCCCAAGGCTGGCCAGTGTCTGCCCGCAAGGGAAGGGGAAGACTGGGAGACAAAAGGGGCGAGGTCAACGGTACGCTTTAAAGAGCATATTTCAATAGACTTGTCTTCAGCGTGCAGAAGTGTGTTCAGAGGGGCCCTGGACGCCAGGCGGAAAGCACCTGGATCTTGAGGGAAGCCAGGGTTTGAGCAGAACCCTCACACGTGGGCATCTTCTCTTCACACGCTTTTCCAGATTTCTTGGCAATACCAGGACAGCTTCTGAGTGAGGGCGATGTGGCCAGACTGATGCTTGCGGGCACAGCACATGGCGTGCTCCTTCCTGGGCTGGAGCCTGGCTCTGCCACAAGTCCACTCACTGTCCCCTTCAGTGGCTCAGGTATTACTGCTGCGTCCTATGTAAATCAAATAATCAAAACACTGAATTGTGTCGTGAAGATAACGTACTCTCAAAACTAGCAACGGGCTCTCCTCGGAATGAAGCATTTGGTCCTAGCACTTTCAGGGGGACGTTGAGATCACGTGAGAAGACAGAGCGCTGCGTCTGGGCAAAGCCCGGGCCTTCTGCACTAGTGCCAGCTCGGTGAGTGCACGCAGAAGGCCGGCAAAGGACCAGGGAAGGCAGGTTCCCTGTGAAGACGGGGCCAGGAGCTCACGAGGGCCCCAGGTGACTTGAAACCAGAGGCAGGGATGCACACGCTCTCTTACTCTGTGTGCGTGTAGGTGAACATACGCATGCATGTGTAATGTATGTGTACACAGTCCATTTGTGTTAGAAACAAAGGTATCCAGACTTGTTTTCTTTGAGGTATTTCCTGTTCCCTAAGAATGTAACAAAGGCCACTGTGTATAATGTATGACTCCCTGAGTTCATAATGTTGGGGTACCTGAGGTGGGGACTGTGGGGCGTAGTTAGGGTAGACAAGGCATGAGGACAGAGACCCTGTGATGAAATCACTGGCTTCATAAAAGGAAGGGGGCTGAGCCTGTGAGCCCCCTTGCCTCCCCGCACGATGCCCTCCACCACCTGTATGACCCCGCAAGAAGGCCTCACTTGTGTGGAATAATCCTAGTACCTGGAGGGCTGAGACGGGAGATGGCAGGTTCAAGGCCAGCATGAGCAACTTAGATCTTCCTGTTGCCCAGGGGCGTGGGTGTTAGACTGAGGGCTGGGAGGTAGCGGGTCGGGAATGCTCCTCAGTGGGTCACTCTCTCCATGGTTGTTCACACCTGAGTGGCCTGGGGGTCTGTCCGTGGGAGGCCTGGTCAGAAGGAGTAGGTCCTGTGGGTGTGCCCGGAGAGCACATCTGTCTCCAGCGGTGTCTCCCCTCTCCCCTGTCTGTCAGGAGGTGAGCCGCTTTGCTCAGCCCTGTGGTCCTGCCATGACGTTCTGTCTAACCAGGCTCAAAGCAACAAAGCCAGGCGGCCAGGAGCCGAAGCCTGAAGCTGTGAGCCGCCTCGGTCCCTGGCTCAGGTACATGCCACAAACAGTATGGAAGGTCAGGCAGGTCAGTAGGTGGAGGGCGGCGTGTGTGTGCTGGCTAGGGGTGGAAGGTGGTGCTCAGGGAAGGCACAGGTAAGCGGCTGTGAGCTAAGGCAGTCCACCTTTGTCTAGAGCCACCGAAAGGTCCCAGGACCGCTGAAGCTCGGTGGACATCTACCTAGGGGGATAACATAGCCACAGTGGCATTTTTGAAGGATTCCTCTAGACATGGGATGGAGTGGAGCAGACAGATCAGATGGTCGTTGCTGTAAGCCCTAGAACTAAAATAACGAGAGCGGGGAAGGGCAGCAGGTTCCACAAGTACTCGGCCGCTGGATGGTAAGCACTTGGATGGAGGGGAGGGGAGCGGACTTTTAAGAGGATTCCAGGGTTTCTAGCACAGGCAGAGGCAAGAGCTGCATTTGCCAAAACAAGCAGAGAAGATGGACAAGAGGGGAGGTGAACAAGAGAGACGCATCTGCGTCGCCCTTAGTCCTGGAGGTAGGGAGTCCAGTGTGGCTGGCTGTCCACTGCTCCTGGCAGACTCAGTCTCTTTCGCAGACCTCCTCTGCCTTTGAGTGGCGTCTTTTCTCAGCATCCACTGTAATCAGTATTTGTGTGTGTGTGCTTTTACTGGGGCACTATAGTCTCACATCATATGTCTATCAGTTGACAAGGACATACACGCACACGCTCTTGGCGTGCCCTCCATTCCCCTCCCTCCCAATACGGAGTGCCCAGATTGACGTTGGTATACATTCACATGTGTACACAGAGTCAGCGGTACTATTTCTACTAATGAACCTAGGTCTTCCTCCAGCCCTGCCCTTAGATCTCCTCCCTGGCTCCCTTGAGGCTTCTCCTCATCACCTGTATCTCAGTTACTCCCTATCCTACGTATTAAAACATACGACCCTCACTCTCTGTGATCGGCTAATCTCACTTACCGTTCTCCAGGTCCTTCCATTGTCTTGCAAATGATGTAATTTTATTTGACTGTATTGCTGAGTAGAATTCCATTGTATTTCCCATAATTTTGGAATCCATTCATCTGTTGATGGAGACCTGGGTTGGCTCCATAGTTTGGCTATTGTGAATTGTTCTGCTGTGAACGTGGGTATGCATATGTTAATGTAGTTTTCTAATTTCAACCCCTTTGGAAAGATACCCAGGACTGGTATGGCCGGATCATATGGTAGATCCATTCCCAGTTTTCTAAGGACTCTCTCCCTGATCTCCATAGTGGCTGGAGTGGTTTGCACTCCCACCAACAGTGTAACAGAGTGCCTATTTCCCCACGGCCTCACCAACATTCGTTGTTACTTGATGTCTTTATGATAGGCATCCGTTTTAGACTCTCCTCTCTTACCCCTGAGATCTCACCCAGTTCCTTGATGTTTATTACCGTCTGCACCTGGTAGCTTCCTAATTCTCATCTCCATCCCTGATCTCGAGGTTGCTCCTTGAGCATCTCCACTCCAGCGACTCGCGTGCACTGAGCATGCCTGCAGCCATCCAGCAGCGCCCCGCCCTGCACTCAGCGCGGGTGTCCCCAGTGGTACCAGCCACTGGGCCAGATGCCGTAACTCCAGGCCGCGACCATCCCGCATCACTGTTCCTTTCTTGCTATTTATACAGCTGAGACACCACGACCTATGTCAAAATATTGTAAAAGAAACTGGGACTCAAGCAAATGGTAAGATAAGTTGTATTCCCTATTGGAATACAGTTGTCCAGCGGCAACTCCCAAAAGCATCCACAGAGCGCTTGCGGTCCTCACCAAAACCAGTGCACTCAGGTCCATTTCTTTCAGAAATGGAAAAGCTGATCCTAAAATGTATATGGAATTTCAGGGGACTTGGAATGGCCAAAATAGTTGTGAACAGAAAACAAAATTGTTGGAGGATTCAATTTTCCAATTCCAAAAACATACTCGTCTACAGTAATGGAAACAGTACTGGTATCAGATTAAGCATATAGATGAACGGAATTGAATTTGGAGCCCAGAATTCAGCCCGTGCGTCCATAGTTGATTTTCATGAGAGGGCCACGACCACCCTGCGTGAGCGGGCTGCACAACTAGATGCCCGCCTGAAAAGCGGCGAGCTCACACCATGCACGCGCAGCCAGAGCGGGTGGCCCCAACTCAAGGATCAGAAGCACGAGGCCTGCAGGAGAAGACAGGTGGGAGCAGCGCTTCACGTCCTCGGCTTTGGCAGGGCTCCCTAACTATGACAAACCACAAGCAACGACAGCAAAAACAGATGGCATGCTTCACCAAAATCTAAACTTCTGCACATCAAAAGACTTTCAAGAAAGTAAAAGACAGCAGCCGAGGAACGCTCTGAAGCATCTGGGGCGAGGCCCGCTCCCCGGGCGCGGGCTCCTGGGCACCGCGGGCTCCTGGGCACCGCGGGCTCCTGGGCACCGCGGGCTCCGCACCGCTCCTCCCCCGACTTGACTTCTCACCTGTGTTTGTTGACGTCACTATTGCTTCCTGACAGTGTGGTACTTTCTGTTACTGTTTTGCTCAGAAAAAGAGAAAGTGAGTAAAAGAGAAAGCGGTGGCGCACACTTGTGATCCCAGCACTGGGGAGGCTGAGACAGGAGGATGCAGGTTCACTGCCTGCCTCGGCTACATAGCGAGGCCTCTGCAGCTCAGTGAGACTCTTCTTTCAAAACAAAGAATAAAAAAAGTAAGTCTGGGGGTATAGCTCGGAGGTAGACTATCCCTGGGTTCCACCCCCAGTATTGCAAAAAGAAAAAAAGAAAAAGTAAAAGATAAGCCTACACAATAGGAGAAAATATAAATATTTGCAAATTATATCTGATAAAGATTTAGTGACTGAGGATGACAATTGTAAATTTACTTATGGAATAGCTGGTGCACCTAAACAGTCCTGACGGTGCTACCTCGTAGGTATCTTTAAAATGAACCCGCTTTCTCTGCCCCGTCGACGCCTTTCTTTTGCCCCCTCTTCCTCGAGTCGTACCTCCTTCCAACTCATTCCCACACGGTGACCAGAGAAAGTTTTAGACACAGCATGGGCAGGGCGCCCTGTCTTCACATGCGCACTTGGGAGCACCGAACTTGTCTCTGGGCTTAAACCCGGCTTTCACGCCGCCGGTGCGGCCGCTGGCCTCCCGCTCTCCGCCACCCCTCCGACTCCGGCCAGGGCTGCGGTTGCTCCGAATTCCTTTCAGCGGCTTGAGCAGCCTGGCCTCGGCCTCTGGACCTTGCTGGCTCACCTGGAGCCTGCAGCCGCGCTCTTCTCTCCTCCCCAGCTTGGGGGTGGTGGGCTTGGCATTGTGCTCCCAGCACAGAGCAGGGATTCAGTGCTCATCTGTTAAAGCCGTCTTCTATTTGCCAAGCGTTCCGCTCATACTATTAATGTCATGTTTCTTATGTGCCCCCATTGCAGTACTTCTGGCCTGCCGGCTAGTCGGAGCTGTGAATTCAGGGAGGGAGTTCTGGTTTATCATGGGAGCGGCTGTGCCAGGCCCTGGTGATTCCCGGTCAGTAGATGCTCCTGGACTCAGGCGGTGTGCTGGTGCGGAGCAGAGGGTCTGGATCCTCGCTTGACTCCGCCGTGTCTCCACACGCGCGGCTCACCTGGGCAGCGCCGAAAGCTGTCTGACTTTGCATTCTTCACCCGTGAAAGGCACAGATAAGCATGGCTACCTCATGATAGTACCATGGCAGCTGAATGAGGCAGAGCTAAAGTGCTCAGTGCACTGCTGGCGCTGAGCGCGGTCAGTAATGTGAGCTTTGCAAATATGTTGAATTAACAGCGAAGTCTAAGCCAGGCTAGGTGGTGTGCACCTGTGATCCCAGCATGTGGGAGGCTGAGACAGGAGGACCGCAGAGTCAAGGCCAGCCGCAGCAGCACAGTGCAGCTCTCAGCAACCTAGCAAGACCCTGCTTCAGAACAAAAAGTAAAAAAAAAAAGATGGTAGCGTGAAGGTAGAATGCCCTGGGTTGGATCCCCAGCACCACACATTGAAACAGAAGGCTCGTTGTAAATACTACTGCACAGCTCACTGGTGTGACACGGACCAGAAATCTAAGGCAACGCGTGATTCATTGAGAGACCGAGGAGAGCGTGTGCTCCGCGGGGCTTGGGGAGAAAAGACAGCCATGCCCTCTCCGCGGCGGGAGGCCACTAGACCATGGCTAACAGCGAACTGTCCAGAACTGGAGGCACGGCCGAGTCTCTGGGGGGCCGACCCGCGGGTGAACGGGCCAGGCACGGCTGGGCCCCCCTTTGAGCCTTTTGTAACTTCAATAAAGATAAAAATGCATAAATACGGTTTTTGTTTCCATCTGTTTTGAGAGACGTGAGAGATCAGAAGCTGGAGGCTTCTGAAGTCTCCCCACCCATTCTATCCTTCCCGCACCCGTGTAGCTGTTTCCTTTGGAGGCCTCCATCGCAGAAGGCCTCCAGCACTCCTGCTTTGTACGTATTTTCACTCTCTAGTAGACTTTGAGTATTTTGAGGAAGGAAGTTTTGTCCGTTTTATCTTTATTCCCATGTCTCCCCTACTCAAAAAAGTACTTTTACATGGCAGGTGGTCTTTAAACCTGTGTTGAAATATAGATGGAAAGAATGTCCATGTGTTTTTGCTTTATTTTATCAGACACAAGAGGAACTTGGTTTTTAAGTTATTCAGTTTCTCTCCATGCTGAAAATCTAGGCATCTGCTTAGTTAATACTAGTGAGATTAACGTGCACAGCACCAGGGCTTTGCATTTTAAACAAGACAACCAGCTTCACGTGTGCTAAAACAGCCTCAGTTTTACTGGGGTGGGACCCAGTGGCGTTCTACTTCCAAGCTACACTCCCTGCCCTACTCTTTAGATTTTGAAACAGTCTCACTGAGTTGCAGAGTCTTGCTAAATTGCTGAGGCTGGCCTCGAACCTGTGATCCTCCTGTCTCAGCCTCCTGAGTGCTGGGATGACAGGCGTGCGCCACCACGCCCGGCTCGACCTCCATTGTTTTAATGTGCTAGGAAATAAAGCGGAGTGCAGCACATCTTTTATGTCTTTGCAAGATCTGTATTAGAGACTGTTTACCCGGCAAGTGCCCAGCCTCTTATCTGCACATGCAGAGTCTGCTTGTGGCATCTTCTGGGGTTCTCGGACTCTGGTTTGGGGGACACACGCGCTTTGTCTCTATCCTCTGGATACCTCCCTCGGCCATTGCTTGCTTCCTTCCTTCCTTCTTTCCTTCCTTCTTTTTCTCATTTTCCTTCTTTCTTTCTATTGGTTTTATGAGATATAATTCACATACCAAATAATCTACCTGTTTAAAGTGTACAATTTAGTGGTTTTTGGCATTTTCAGAGTTGTGTACCCACTGCTACAGTCTAATTTTAGAACATGTTTGTCACCAAAAAAGGAGCCCTGAGCCCGGTGTGGTAGTGCGCCCCTGTGATGCCGGTGCTTGGGAGTCTGAGGTGGCAGCTTAGGCCCTCACAGCATGGTGAGACGCTGTCTCACAATGAAAGTGAAAGGGCCCGCGGGGTGCTTTAGAGGCTGACTGCCCCTGAGTTCCATTCCCGGACGCACGTTCCCTCTCCCTCTCCCTCTCCCTCTCCCTCTCCCTCTCCCTCTCCCTCTCCCTCTCCCTCTCTCTCTCTCATACACACACACACACACACAGGAATTCTATGAAAAATGACTTAATTTCCAAGAGGCTGGCCATGACATCCCTTTTTCTGGGGGACAAATCTAAGCCAGGACACTTTGGTAGGCAGGTCTAGAGGCTGTTCTTGCAGGGGAGACCGAATGCCAGCACTGAGGCCTGGTTCCCAAGTCCACAGCCGGCCAGGCCTGGGCGTCTGCCTCCGTGTGCGCCCGGTGAGTGCGGGGCCTCGGTTCCTGGAGCTCCCGGCGGCCTGTCTCCTTGGTGGAGCTCCTGTCTCCTTGGTGGAGCTCTGCCTGCGAATCTCAGGTCCTGCTGCCTGCTGAACGCAGCTCTGTGTTTCCTTAGCTCAGCTGACAGCCAGACTTCAGATCCTCCTGTCGCCCACACGGGCCTGCAGTCACTGCAGGCAGGAGCCAAGCTGATCCTAGCACACGCCGTCTCTGCTCCTTGCTCTCCGGTCACACCCGTGCTGCTGGTTGTCGGAGGAACATACTTGTTTCCTATCTTTCTTTTCCAGGTAACTTTCAGGCTTTCTTTGATCCTGAGGTCAGCTCTACTGATGTCAAAGGCACAGCTTTAGTTGCTTGGAGCACGAGGAATCGGGGCACCGTGCGCTACCTGCGCGTCATGGCTTAGCCTCAAGGATGGGCTGACTCCAGCCCTAAGCCTAGCCCTGATGTGGTCAGCAAGGCCCACTCCCAGCCCCAACCGGATTGTGTGCCGTTCAGCAGCAAGGTGTTAGCTTAGCCCCACCTCTCAATAGGCCGCAGGGGAAGATAGGTCTCGGGCAGCAAGAGGGCAGCGTCCCTAAACTTTAGATAATCCGAAACAAATCCGAAATAGCACAGGAGCCTGCCTCATGACATGCGTTCAGGTTCCTGCTAAACATCTGAGCTTAAAAGCACCAGATTAACCGAACCCAGTTATCAGAATTTTGCTAAATTATAACAGGGGCAACCTCTGCGTTCGCATCCGGCCTCATACTAAGTCTGGGGCCAAACCCCACTGGTCTCAGTTCTGGCTTTCCCACTTACTAGCTACGTGAACTTGGGTACAACGTTCCCTGCGTTTTCTAATTCCTGAAGTGGAGCTCTTTAAGACATTTGTGTATGGCGTTCAGCAGGAACGTCTCTTCCTCCAAAGCCTGTGAGCCGAGTGCCCAGCTCCTGGGAGAGCAGCCGGGGCTTGGAGTCCTGCTAAGAGGGTCCCGGCAAGGCCTTTGCAGAGCCCTGTCCTGCCTGTCAACCGCGGGCACCTGTTCTCCAGGGCTGTTTCTTTAGGCTCGTAGAGGACGACACCTGCCACGAAGGGCTTCGAGCTGCAGAAGGCCTTGGTGTGAGCCCCAAACAAGCTTCACCTAGTCAGAGATTTGCCCAGAGTCACCACCGCTATGCAATTTTGCACAAAATCAACTCCCATCGGGAAGAAAGCTACTAGATACAGAAACACAGTGTCCGGAAACTTGCGGCGTTCACAGTGGCCCGGCTGGGTGGGGCGACGGGGACAGCGGCATACCATGACCGTGGTTTCCAGCCGCCAGGTCATCGGGCGCTTTCCGTGTGACCGTTGCTTCCTGGCGTCTGGGGATCTGCGCAGGCCTGGCCGGCTTCGGCAGACTATGGACACATCACTCCTTCTCCTACTTTTCCATGGAAACAATGCAGCCATTATTCCACATCCTACTTTCCCTGGAGCACTATTTTTAGCATCACCATTTGTCACAGAGACATCCGCCGAGTCCTGTCACCTAATGTCACAGTGCCTCACTGACAGGGATGAGGGAAGATGGAGCTCTCCCGCAGTTTCCCGAAGAGGCTGGAGTTTCGGGTACCGAATGGCGGCTTTCAGAACACGGTTTTGTTGTGCACTTGGCCACCAAGAAGGAAATGCCCACCGCATGCTACTCACCACTGTACAATCTCTGTGACCTGACATTTCCTGCTTATGATTTATCAGAGGACTGAGAGGCTTCCTATCAGATGAAGGATGTTGGTATTTGTTCCACTAAGAACGTCAGGTCTTTGCTGGCAGCTACTAGAGGCTCTGCCAGCTGCGCAGTGAGACCCCAGGGGCGGCTGTGGATGAGGTGGCCGGGGCTCCGCGGCCTGCTCCACTGCGCCCCCTGGGGGTCACCCTGGGCCAGAGGCCCAAGAGCAGACTTTCTAAGATCCCGGCCCATCCCAGCACCCCCATCTGAATCCCAGTCACGTAGCACATCTTGCTCCTGGAAACCCATGTAAAGAGAAACCGTGAAGCGCACTGGGTGCCCAGAGCACACGGCGCGCTCACTGGCAGAGGCTGTAGCTCCTGTTCAGTGCCGCACATTTATACTCCCACGTTTGTTCTTCTTGCTTCTAAATTAGTCAGTGCAAAGACTTTTAAAAGATTAGCTGGTTGAAAGCCACATTTGCAAAAGGAGCTATGCATGTGGGCCAGCTCATAAATCAGATACGTGTTTATCTCTCCGCCTGAAAGCTAGGTAGCAGTTTAGGCCTTTCCTTGATAACCACAATGAGTTCTCAGTTCTCTCATTTAAAATATTATTCTATATAAACACAAAATGGGCATTGTTCTAAGGAAATCTTTTCAGATTTACCCATGGTCCGGGAGTTAACGGTATCTTTGGACACGTGGCGCACAGTAATATCAAGATAACCAAGGGCTAAGCAAGAAAGTACAGACTTTGATAGAAAATAACATTATTAATGCTAACACATGAAAAGGTGATTTAGACTGCCTAACAGAACACTGTGTGTCTGTGTGCGTGTGTGTGTGTGTGTGTTGCTGGGGAATTGAACCCAGGGTGTTATACCTCCAAGCTGTACCCACAGCCCTTTTATTTTGAAAGAGCCGCATAAGGTAGCTGAAGGTCTTGCTATGTTGCTGAGGCTGACCTCCAACCCATGATCGTCCGGTCTTAGCCTCCCAAGCACTGGGATCACAGGTGTTTGCTACCACGCCTGGCTAAGACACACATTTATTTTGTTTTAAAAGGAAGAATTCACAACACATTCTATAAAATCTGAGCAGGTTAAAACTGAGAATGTTTGAGCTCCTAGAAGGAGCTGTGGTGGACGTTGCTGAAGAATCTGTAAACGCAGGAAAGACACTTGGAGAGCTGTCCACGGCTCGGCGGTCAGCGGTGAGCACTTGCAGAACAGCACCCTAGCAACACCCAGCGCTTCCCTAGACCCTGCCGCACACCCAGGCTGTTCTATCTCAGCTACACGCCGGCCCCGGTAATTCTCATTTATTTTTTGTTTTGTTTTGAAGCGAGGCCTTGCCAGGCTGCTGAGAAGTCTCCCTACATTGCTGAGACTGGTCTCGCACCTGCGATCCTCCTGTCTCAGCCTCTAGTACTGGGATTACAGGCGTGCTCACCAGGCCTGGCGTGCTGGAGCAGTGGGAACGGCCGCTTCGGCTGTGAATACCAGGCTAATTGTAGGCGCCACCAGGCCTCACTGGGCCTTGCTGCAGGCTGCGCCAGTGGGCAGATGGGGTGTCCAGCAGTAAGACCAGGGGATCGAAAATAAAAACCTGCACAAACGGGGCGGCTTAAGACAACCCCGCCACCGCGTGGCTCCAAGGCCAGGCCCGGGAGGGGGCTGGAGCTGAGCTTCTCTGGAGGAGGAGGCTCCGCGCGCCTGCTTCTCCTGTTCCTGCACCTCCTTCCCGTGGCCCGCGGCTCCTTCCTGTGCCCTCGGGGCCAGCAGGATGGTCCCTCCGGACCTCACCCGCCTCCCTGTCCACTGGGAAGCACTCTGCCATGCCACGGCCTCCGGCTCACCCGGGAAACTGTCCGCAGGCCGAGATCAGCTGCTTCTCCTTAGCTATTACAGCACACAGGAGAGGCGGGAGGGGGCCGGGTGCACGAGGGCCGTAGTGCCTTGGTCCCGCACACCTGTGTCGCAGTGAGAATTCAGCCGTTCTGATCCCTGGCTCAGGAATTCCTCTCGAGACCTTTTCTAATGGAAAAAACATAGGCAGAGACATGCAGGCGAATTCTGCACTTAAGGATTTGCCAAAGCACTTGGCATCGAAGGCAGGCGTGGTGGCGCATACCTGTAATCCCTGTACTTGGGAGGCCGAGACAGGAGGATCGTGGGATCGAGGACAGCCTCGGCAATATTGGGAGACTCTTATCAACCTCGTGAGACCCTGTTTCAAAATAAAAATAAAGCCGGGTGTGGTGGTATATGCTTACAATCCCCACACTTGGGAGGCTGACAGGAGGCTCACACAGGTTCGAAGCCAGCCTCAGAAACTGAGGCGCTCAGCAACTTTGTGAGGCCCTGTTTCCAAATAAAATATAAAATAGGTCTGGGAGTATAGCTTGGAGGTAGGAAGCCTCTGGGTTCCACCCCAGTGCCACCAAATAAACAAATAAAAATAAATAGGGCTGGGATGTGGCTGGAGATGGAATACCCCTGGGTTCCACCCCAGTACCGCAAACATAAACAAAAAAGAATTTTGTCTCGCTTTTTTTTTTTTTTTTTTGGTGGTCCTGGGGTTCCTGGAAGCCCTTCTACCTCTGGGCTACAATCCCAGACCTATTTTATGTTTTTGAAATAGGGTCTCTTACGCCAGTGCGGCTGGTTTCAAACCTGCGCAATCCTCCTGTCTCCGCCTCTGAAGTGCGGGGATCACAAGCGTGCCCACCACGCTCGGCGCTGTGTGTGTGTGTGTGTGTGTGTGTGTGTGTGTGTGTGTGTGTGTGGTACTGGGGATGGAACTCAGGGGCTTTCTACCTCTGGGCTATACTCCCAGACCTATTTTATATTTTACTTGGAAACAGGGTCTCACTAAGTTGCTGAGAGCCTCACTAAGTAGCTGAGGCTGGCTCTGAACCTGTGCGATCCTCCTGTCTCAGCCTCCCAAGCGGGGATTACAAAGCGTGCGCCACCACGCCTGGCTCATACTTTTAATTGGATATAAGGCAGTAGAGAATTTGGTAAAAACAAAACATTATGACATATCTATATAATGAGATGCTAGCCAGTTATTAAAAATTTATATTTCTAAAGACTGTATTATCACATGGGAAAATACTTGTGTTATAGTTGAAAAAATCAGGATCCAGGCCCAGTGCCACATGCTTGTAATCTCAGTACCTGGGAGGCTGAGACAGGAGGATTTCAGGTTCAAGGCCAGCTTGAACAACTTAGTAAGACCCTCTTGCAAAATAAAACAAAATAAAATATTTTAAAAGGGCTGCGGCTTTATCTCAGAGGTAGAATGCTCCTGGGCTCAATCCTCAGTTAAATGAAATAAATAAACAAAAATCAGGATATAGCATTGTATATTTACCTTTACCTCAGTATGCAGAGCAGGGTTGAGTTTGTAGGCCATCCTGGGTGTTCTCTCCATAAGACAAAAATGTCAGCAGCACCCCCCCAGAAAAACAGACAAACAAGCAAACAACAGAGTTATCATGAGCCTCATCAAGTTGCCAGGGCTGGCTTTGAACCTGTGATCCTCCTGTCTCAGCCTCCCAAGGACTGGGATTGCACCACCACACCCGGGTCACTCCTTCCTTTTCTAAAAACTATTTTCAGTTTGCAGGATCGGCGCCGCTTTGGAAGACAGCCCTACCGACTCAGCAGAACGGCAGATTGTTGGTTCAAACCCGGGCTCTGAGTTTATTAATTAATTAAAAAATTTGCAGTACTGGGGATGGGGCCCAGGGGCATTCTACCTCCGAGCTACACCCCCAGCCCTATTTTTTATTCTTTATTTTGAAACAGGGTCTCGCTGAGTTGCAAAGGGCCTCATGAAGCTGCTGAGGCTGTCCGCGAACCGCGATCCTCTGGTCTCAGCCTCCTGAATGCTGAGACTACAAGTGTGTGCCCCCACGCCCGGCTTACTTTTTTTTTTTTAAGCAGAAAATTACTTGTTGTACCAGATTCTAGATATTTTTTAGTTTTCTTTATCTATTCACAGTTTCCCACGACTGTGTGTGTGTGTGTGTGTGTGTGTGTGTGTTACTGGGGACTGAACCCAGGGCATTCTTCCCCTGAGCAACATTCCCAGCCCTGTATATGTATAATGGTACCGGGGATTGAACCTGGGGACCTTCAACCCTCTGAGCTACACCCTCAGCCTTTTTTACTTTTCATTTGGAAACAGGGACTCACTAAGTTGCTGAGATTGTTCCCAAACCCGCGATCCTCCTGCCTCAGCCTCCAAGCACTGGAACAACCTGTGCTGGCCACCACTGGGCTTTCCCACCACTTCCTCTCTGGCTCCGGGTGCTCGGTCCTCCCTCATCACCGGGCATCGTGGGTCTGGACCTCTCAGGACCCCAGCCCTTTAGAAAGCACCCGCAGCTTGCTCAGAGGCCCCAAGGTCCTGGAAACAGAGCTCTCAGGTGGAAGGCGATTCCAGTGTCAATAAATACCCAGCAGCTACAGCAACAGAAACAGAAAGCACCTGTGATCTTGCCTGGGGAGCGCACAGGCTCGCCTGCAGTTGTTCAGCCTGGTTTGACGAATTTGAAAAAAGCCAGCACATGCACACACACACACATACATCACACACATACACATACACACACACATACACATATATCACACACACATATATCACACACATACACACACATGCACATACACACATACACACACATCACACACACATACACACATACACATACACACACATACACATATATCACACACATATATCACACACATACACACACATGCACATACACACATACACACACATCACACACACACACATACACACACACATACACACACATACACACATACACACACGTGCCCGACAACCTCATGGCCTGCTGGGGTCACCTGCGCGTTGTGAGTGTGGGTTATTAACTGGGGGTGTGAGACTCAGTCACAATTCAAGTGTGTTCCTTACCCGCAGGGGATTGGGTGCATTAACGGGGCTATAGCTGGGGGCACGTGCTGTGATCCAGCATTCGGGAGGCTGAGACAGGAGGGTCGTGGTTCGCAGACAGCCTCAGCTACTTAGTGAGGCTCTTAGGCTATCTGCAATTCAGTGAGGCCCTGTTTCAGAATAAATAAAAAATAGGGCAGGGGGTGTAGTGTGGAGGTAGAATGCCCCTGGGTTCCATCCCCAGTACCGCAAAAAAGGGGGACCTATAAGTCATGCCAAAAAGATACACCCCCAAAACTGACGAGGCGGCCCCTTGATGTGCCCGCGGGGCTCTGTCCTAACTCCTCTTCCTTGACTCGAGTCCTTCTGTTTGGGTTTACTTGTTTGGGTACTGGAAGCCGGACCGAGCATCCTGCCTCTGAGCTGCACCCCATCCCCCCCCTTTTGAGCTCCACCCCCAGCCCTATTTGTTTATTTTTTATTTTTTATTTTGGCAACAGGGTCTCACTGAGTTTCCGAGGGCCTCACCAAGTGGCCGCGGCTGGCGGCGAACCGCGGTCCTCCTGTCAGCCTCCCCGGTGACCGGGATGGCCGGCCGTGGTGACCGGGATGGCCGGCCGGCTCTGCGCCTCCCTGGGGCCGCGCAGCTCGGAGCCGGCCCCTCGGGGCAGCTTCGCCCCCAGGCGCTCGAGGGGAGGGCCCGCAGAGCACCCCGCCCGGCGCGGAGGCAGGCGCGGAGGCCGCGGGGAGGCCGGCCTCGCCCCGCCCCGCCCCGCCCGCCGCCGCCGGGAGGGGCGCCGCCCCCGCCGAGCGAGCGCAGCCGGCCGCGGAGCCCGAAGTTGCGGAGCCGCGGGCGGGGGCGCGGGCGGGGGGCTCTGGACCCGGAGCCCAAGCGGACGGGCCGGTGCTGGAGGTAAGTGCTCGCCGAGCCGCGGGCCGAGCCTCTGCGGGAGGGGGCCTGGGGTGCTGGGGAGGAAGGGTGGCTGTGCTGGGCTGCGACTCAGCCAAGCACCCGGGGGGGGGGGGGGCGGCTTCTCCACCTCCAGGCTGCGTCCTTAGCCCTTGCTGGGGGTTTCGGTTTATATTTTAAAACGGGGTCCTGCCGGGTTGCTGAGTCTTGTGCGCTGCCCAAGCCGTCCTGCGACCCGAGGACTGGGCTGACAGGTGCGCGCCGTTTGGCACCGTAGGGCTGTGGCTTCCACGTTCCTCTTGCATGAGGACCTGTCCTGCTGCTTTCCCTGCCTGCGACACCCGCCGCCCCTCACCGGGGGTGCCTGACCTCCCCAGGAGCTTCTCCCCTCTTACAGACCCCCCCCTGCGTGCCCGGGCCCCTCCCTTGCCCCCTGGGCTCCGCTGGGACTTTGCTTGTCTCCGTTTGCGTGGGGGGCAGTGGTGGTAAGGATTGCCACAGTCTGCCTGCGTCCCCCAGTCCTATGCTGAGACCCTCCGCTCGGGATGGGGCTTGACAGGTGATAGCCCGAAAGGCTCAGTGCTCCTGCGGGAGCGGCCGGGGAGCTGGCTCACCCTCTGGCCCTGTGAGGGCGGCGAGGGTGTCACCCCATCAGGAGACAGCCCCTGCGGATACAGTCAGTCTTGGGATGCCTGGATCTCAGGCTCGCGGGCTCGGGGGCCAGAGCAGTGTGTGACTTCCTGCTGTTCATACCAAGCAGTGCATGGGGTTTCCTAAGGCGGCATGGGCCGCGCTGGCACTAAGCCCGGGGAGTTTCCCAGGATGCCCGGCCCCGTGTGGCTCTGGGTTGGCCCGTGGACACTCTCAGAGATGCCGAGTGGGCTGCATTTCTCAGAGCTGTGCAAGCGCTGCTTGACTCGGAGCAGAGGTTTCCTTCCGCACGGGGATTACTTGGGAAGAGTTTTGTTTTTGTTTCTTGGCTCTGGGGGTTGAACCCAGGGTGCCCAGCGCCACGCGGCACACCAGCCCTTTTGCCATTCCGTTTGTTATTATCTTGAGGCACCCGCTGAGCGGCAGAGGCTCTTGCTGAGTGCAAGCTGAGCTCGGTTCTGCTGCCCGGAGCACTCCGCTTGCCTTCTGGCAGCTGGTCCTGCCTCGTGGCCGTGTTCTCCTCGAGTGGAATTCAAGTGATCCTTCAGTGGCCGTCGGGGTGCTGGGCCGCCGTCCAGGCTCCCGGCCTCCGGGACCAGCAGAAGGCGGTCACAGCGGGCAGAGGCGCGGCTCGTCGGCTGGCTCGGTCTCCATGCCCCGCTGCGCCTCCTTCTCAGGTTCCCACTGTGCGGGTGCCGCAGGTGAGGTGCAGCGGGCTCCTGCCTTAGCCTCAGGGCTGCCCTCTGAGGTCTCACAGGGATCCTGCCGGGTACCGAGAAGCTCCCCGGGCTGGGAGCCACAGGCAGTGGCCGTTTCTGCCAATCGAGACGCCTCTTTCCAGCATCCCCTCCCCACTGGTTTGTATATTTCAGAATACCTGGAAGAAAGGGTTTGAGTTCTCCACACACAGAGTAATGACTGTGCGCAGGAGGGCGAATCCGCCAAAGCTGCACCCCCGGCCCAGTTTTTATTCTTTATTGTGAAACAGGGTCTCATTGAGCTGCAAAGGGCCTCACTAAGTAGCTGAGGCTGTCTGCGAACTGTGATCCTTCTGTCTCGGCCTCCCAAGTACTGGGATGACTGGTGTATGCCACCATGGCTGGCTTGAAAATAATTTTTAAAAATTTCATGTTACCACCCTCGCCCTCCTCTCTGTCCCTGGAGAAGCCAGGTGCCCCCGGGAAGTGGGCAGAGCAAGAGGGGAAGGAGGCCCCTTCCTGCCCCAACTCCGGGTTCCTGGCAGGCCGATCTGAGTTATGTGCACTAAACTTTTTATTCCATGGGAAGATGATCCGGGCCAAGCCGGAGGAGCTGCTGGGCGCAGCAGTGTGGCATCTGTCCATGGTCTGTCCGTGGCGCCTCCCTCAGCCGGCCGAGCCCAGCGAGACCAGGCTCGTGTGGAGGACCGACCTCCCATCACCATCCGGTCTTCGCTGCTGCCTCACGGCCGGGGAGCTCGGTGTTTACTAGGAGCCACGGGCACAGGCGGCAGGGCCCAAGTTAGCGGCTGCTCTGTGCTGAGGAATCCTGCGAGCTGCAAGCTGGAGCTCCGGGCTGCCGCGGGAGCCCGGGGAGCCTGCAGCAGTGTGTGCAGCCCGGGTCATGCAGAGTCGCTCCCACTGGCTGGGGTGAAGAGGCCCGCGGGGCTTCTGCGAGCAGGGGACCTCAAGTAGTGTGAGGGCTGAGCCCGTGGATGAGGCGAGGAGTCCAGCCAGGAGGAGACAGGCCCTCGGAGTGGCAGGCGGCAGCCCAGGCCGGCAGCAGCCACCCCGTGGCAGGGCACCTCGGCACACCGCGGCGGGCAGGACCCCAGGGACGGCCGGCATCCTGAGCCCCTTCGCTTTCCCCAGAATGAGTGGGAATCGGGTGAGCTCCGTCCAGCTCCCGTTACTCTTAGGTCTCTGCGTCTGGAAAATAATTTCAGACATCTAGGTCAGGCCATAGGTCCTCAAGGTGTGTTTGTGGTCCTGAGAAATCACCTGGAGAATCTTCACAGTGCTTTTGTTGATGGTACTGGGGACGCTGCCGTGCGTGTGTGTGTGTGTGTGTGTGTGTGTGTGTGTGTTACTGGGGATTGAACACAGTACCTCCAAGCTACAACCCCAGCCTTAGTTTTTATTTTTTATTTTGAAACAGGGCCTCACTAAGTAGCCGAGGCTGGCTGTGAACCTTCGCTCGTCCCAAGTACTGGGATTACAGGCGTGCACCACCAAGCCTGACTTTTGCTGTCCTTTTTAAAATTTTTGCTTTTGAAACCAGGTCTTGCTAGGTTGCTGAAGCTGGCCTCAAAACTGCGATCCTCCTGTCTCACCCTCTCAAGCACTGGGACACAGGCGGTGGTTTTAAGGAACATGAGCACATCTCTAGATGGAGCGCCCCTGAGAGGAGCCACGGTGGAAGATGTCAGGTGGGAAGTGACCTCAGTGCCATCTAAACATCCAGAGAAGCCGGGCGTGGTGGCGCACGCCTGCAATCCCAGTGCTCGGGAGG
Source organism: Muscardinus avellanarius (assembly GCF_963383645.1). NCBI lineage: Eukaryota > Metazoa > Chordata > Mammalia > Rodentia > Gliridae > Muscardinus > Muscardinus avellanarius. Next base: position 89,845,487 of record NC_137801.1, on the reverse strand, counting down.
CTGAGACAGGAGGGGCACAGGCTTGAGGCCAGCTTAGTGACTTGGGAGATCCTGAGATCCCGTTTCAAAAACAGGTGAGGCTGGAGGCTGGGGCTGTAGCTCAGAGGTGGAATGCTTCTGGGTTCAACGCCCATTGCCACCAAATGAACGACGGCACCTGCCGTGCCCCCCAAGCGAGGCGTGGAAGTGGGCGGGCGGCCCGGAGCAGCGCCTGCGCCTGTCTCTGAGCCGCGTCCTTCCTTGCTGGTGCGTCCTCCCGGGGAGCAGAGGGGCTGCACCAGGAGGCGCCCTGGCCCCACACACACACTGTGCTGTTGGGGGATGTGGCCAGCTCTGCTCTGCCTGGCACGCACGCGGCTCGCCCACGAGCCTGACGAAGCTGTGCTCAGAGGGCCTGAGCGGGCGCGGTGGCCCTGGGACTTTGCGTTTAGCCGCCCGCCTGCGAGGCCTGACTCCCTGACTCCGTTTTCTTAGGGAGTGTCTCGGGAACATGACTGCTGTGCGCTGTGTACGTCCCTGCCCGTCCGTGTCTAATGCGCTCTGCTTACTCAGTGCTTCACAAATCCTGAGACTTAGCCATCGCGTCTGTACCACCTTCCTCAGGGTTGAATGCTCTGACACAATGGCACATCCCGTAATCCCCGCTGTTCAGGAGGCTGAGGCAGGAGGATCACAAGGGCAAGGCCAGCCTGGGCAACTTAGCAAGCCTCAGAGGTGAAAACGCAGTTGGCCGGGGCGGTGGAGCGGCCCTGGCCTCCGTTGTCCCGCCACGAGGGCCAGCTGGAGCGTTTGGGGGCCTCCTGGGGCAGGCGTGGGGCTGGAGAGTCAGGCGGGCCTGAGCCGCGGGCTCGGGGCTGCCTTCTGTCCGTGGCTCCCAGGTGGCCATGGAGGAGGCCCGTCTGCCAGGCCGGGCCTTGCCCAAGCAACTCTCGACTTCGCTCTTGGTCTGCTCGCAGCTCCGCAGCCAGGCGCGGCATTTGCTGCCGGCAGGTGTGGGCACGTGGTGGGGGCGCAGGGGCCAGGGATTGACCCAGGGATAAGCTCAGACTCAGGGGTCTTGAATGTGTCTTGCTTCTCTGCAACAGACATAGGAACTACGCCCACCCCGTAGCACCATCTCTACCTGGAGAATACACCTGCTGTTCCAACCCAGGAGTCCTTCCCGCGGGGCAGCTGTAGCAGCGACAGGAGAAGGGGCGGGTTTACGGGTGGCCAGACCCGGAGGCGTGGACCTCCACAGGGCCGTGGTCGTTTGCACGGGAACTGGAGTCCATGGTGCTGGGCGTCAGCTGCATGCTCCGTTGGAAGGAACTTCTTAAATCCCCGGTGTCGGTGCTCCCGGCGTGCTCTGCGGGCGCGAGCGGGACGTGGGTGCACAGGCTCAGCACTCGGAGGGGATGAGTCGCCATCCCTGAAGCTTGGCTTGTGTTACCTCACCTTGGTCCTGGGCTCTGTGAGCAATGGCAGGTCTTCATTAGAGGGTTGTGCTCAGCCAGGCTCTGCCGGCGCCGCATCCTAGAACGGAGGTGAACGGCTGCCTCCTGCACGGGCTTGGGGGTGCCGGGGGCTTCCTGCGTGGAGGAAAGCCCTGTGCAGAGGGGACCTGGCCAGGCGGGCAGGGAGGGAGGCCAGGAGAGCGCAGAGCGTGGTCCCAGCTAGACTTGGCGCTGGCTGTTCTCTTGTGTAGCCTGGCCAGGTGCCGCGGGACAGACCGTCTCTGCCACCGAGCAGACCCAAGGCAGAACAGGAACAGGCGTGCCGGCAGCGTTTGGATATATCCTGCCAAACTGCTGTGTGTGTGCCAGTGAGGTACACGTGCACACAGAAGAACCACCGTCAGCCGCCCGCAGCCCCGGGTTCCGTGCCCAGATTCAGCCAGCCAGAGATAAAAAAAAAAAAAAAAAAAAAATTTTTTTTCAAAAGGAAGAATGTGCTGAACACAGACGCGCTTTCCTCTGTCATTTGTGGCCCCTGAACTGCGCGGCGTACCAACTCTACACTGCGGCTGCCCTATGTCGGATACTGTGCGTCACCTGGAGATGTTCTGAGGATCCAGGACGGTTGTGTGGGTTCTATGCAAATACTACTCCATTTTTAAGGAAGAGACTTGGTATCTCCAGGTTTTGGTGTCTTTGGGGGATGCCCGTGCCCCCTAGCGGTGTCTTTGGAGGATATCTTTGGTATCTCTGCAGTCAGTCTCCTGCAAATACTGAGAGGTACACCTTTACTAAAAAGAGGTAATGTGCCTGCTGTACTGTGGCGGCTGTCTTAAAATTCCTGCCCTGTGACCTTTCCATGAGGCCACATGGTTGGACCCCCGTCTTCACGCCCATCCTTGGCGGGAGGAGCCCCACTGTGCGGTGGACAGGGCCCGTGTTCCTCGACGATGCCCCTCTCGGATGGGCGTGGAGCCGGGCCAGCTTCGACCTGGGCCTCCGCGTGGACGGCCCGCCCGTGTGTTTGCACGTGCGTCTGATTGGTTCCAGAACGATCTCCAGGGTTTCCTGTGTAGACACGACTTCTCCTTGTGTCCTGCCCAAAATAATTTTCTTCACACCAGGGTTTTGTTTTTCTCACAAGATGATTTTGTACTAAGATTTCACACATCTTGGTCCACAGCGTCTGTGGTATTCGGGATCCACTCTAATTAGTCTAAGCAGAGGAGAATGTAAGGACAGAGATTCATGGCTGACGAGACTCTTGGAAGCTCCATCCGTCGCACACGTGGCGGAGTGACCCCAGAGCCACACTGCCAAGCTGGCCGCGTGGAGTTGCTGGACTGAACCCAGGGCCATGCCTCCTCTACACCCCCAGTCCTTTATATTTATAGTTTAAAATATGACACAGAGTCTAAGTTGCTGAGGCTGGCCTTGAGCCTGCAATCCTCCTGTCTCAATCTCCCAACTACCGGGATTACAAGTGTGTGCTACCACGCCCAGCCCAGGCCACATGCCTTTTGCTCGAGGTCTCTGGAGCTATGGATGAGGTTCTGGGACCCCTGCTGCTGCCCGTGAGGAGGGCAGATCATCCTGGAGGCCCCTCTCTGCTCTTTCTTAGAAGTCGGATTGGAAACGTCCCTTCTCTGAGCTTCAAAGCAGGTGGGAAAAGGAGAAACCGCGTCCAATGACTCCCACAGAGCTCCCTTGTGTGCATTCCCTGTGCTGGAAAAATAGATCCAGAAGCTTCCAGAAGCTTCCAGAACCCTTCGCTCTGCCCACCCCTTTCCCAGTGGTGGTGTGCTGATGTCCGTGTGGGGGGAATGGGAGCCAACGCACTGCTCAGTTAACAGCCAGTGTTTTTCACGCATCACAGTCAGTCGATGAACAGTATTTCTCGTTGCCTCTTCAAACATTTTGTGTCTGATGGCCCAAGGCTGAGACCTCAGTGCTTGGGAGGCCAGCCTCAGCAAGTAGCAACACCCTCGGCAACTTAGTGAGACCCTGCTTCAAGAGAAGATGGAGGGATGGAGGCGTCCTTCAGAGGTAGGGTGCCCCTTGACTCAACCCCCAGCACCAAAAGACAGAACGCTCACGTAAGCACCGGAGATTTGACATTTCTCTGTGACTTGCCTTAGGTCCCCTCCCTCTCCCCTCCTCCTTCCTCCCCCTCCCTCCTTCCCTCCCTCCTAGGGATGGAACCAGGCCTCCAGCACGTGCTACACCCCCGGCCCTTGTCTTCGGTTTCTATGGCGCCTTTTCTTTCTGAATTCAAAGCAGGATTTGATTTATATATAACGGCTGTCCTTTAATTTGGGGAGCGCACTGCTTGTGTATTATGAAGGACTCCATAATAATCCTTTGCCAGCCGCAGCTGGTCCCCTCTTCCTCTTAGTGTAAAGTGAGGTGATTGGATGTCTTGGGGCCCACGAAGGCCGTGATCTGGGCTGCCCGACACCGAGGCCCGTGCTCCAGCACCACGTCTCACACGAGTGTGCTCATGGCAAGAAGGCCGTACGATTCCACCCGACCCCTGTGGGCCTCCTGTGTGTTTAGAGACAAGGCCGCCAGGGTTGCTGAGCAGGACGGAGCGCCGGCCTTTGCGTCCGAGGGCCCGCACGTCACCAGCGCCACGTGCCAGCACATCCCGTCAGCTGTGTGGCCCTTGAGCCGGCTCACTGGGCGTCAGAGAGAGCGGAGAGGCCCAGAGAGATGGCGGGACTGGCCTGAGCCATCGTGCACAGCACAGGGCCTTGAGCCCGGGCCCCTTCTGTGCCCCTTGTTTTCAGCCAGTCTGGAGCTTGGAAACGCCAGGGGGAAGGCTTTGGGATGCGGTGCCCCGTGGTGCGCGCAGGGCTGGGCCTGGCCTGGGGGTGGAAGGGCTCCTTACTCTGGAAGCCCGGGCTGGAGCCATGGCCAACTCTCCTCCTGCCCTGTCTTACCCCTGGCAGAGTAGGTGGTGGGCTGCGTCTGGGGGCTGCGCTTGGGGACCAGGGCCGTGCTGCGGCCTGGGGGGCACCGCTGGGAGTCCCTACTTCAGGCCCATCTTAGGGGGAGCTGCAGCTATGACACCGGCCCCCGGTCTCCAGCTGTGGCAGGGGACGTGCTCCCTTGGGAGTTACCGTGTGAACCGGACAGTGCCATCTGGTGAACACAGTACTAGTCCATTTTCTGTTTCTATAACAAAATGCCGGAGGCAGGTACTGTCTGAAAAAGAGGGTTTATCTCACAGATCTGGAGGCTCAAGCACGTGGCCTGGGCTCTGTTCTGCTCTTGTGAGGGCCTCTGGCCAAAGGGAGCGACCACAAGGTGTCAGGAAACAGAGGGGTCAGGGCCAGGCCTGCTGTTGTGTTTCTGGTTTTTTGGGGGTTACTTGGGATTAAACCCAGGGGCATTCAGCCTCTGAGCTACATCCCCGCCCTTTGTTATTTTGAAACAGGATCCTTACTAAGTTGCTGAAGGCCTCACTGGGATTCCAGGCATATGCCACCATGCCCAGCTGGCTCTGTTTTTATGACAACCACTCTTAGGAATTAGCCAGGGTCCCTCAAGAATTTACCTTAATACCTTCTGAGGATGCTGCCCCATGACCTAAATACCTCCCACCAAGCCCCGCCTCTTAAAGGCCCTGCCACCTCCGCATCACCGCACAGGGCCACACTTGCACCATCCCCAGACCCAGCAGCAGGTAATCAGCCCTGGCTCACACGGCCTCCTTCACTTCTGAGGGTACTACCGTCAAGCAGCCGTGCCTGGAGAGTAAAACCTAAAGAGAAGGAGAGGGAACAGAGACGCAGCTGGCTGCACAGTACTGTGTTCCAAGCACTGTTAGGTACTTAGCGATATCCCGTTTCTCTGAAGCACAGGGGGTGACTGTGATGGGCATGTCCCCGGCTGAGACCTGGGGGCTGAGCTGGAGGCCGCGTCCTGAGGCTCCCCACGGGCGGGCGGAGGGTTCCAGGCTCTGGCTGCAGGCGGGAGTCTGCTGGTCGGATCTGGATTGGCGGGGTGCCGCCTGGCCCGTCTGGCTCCACGGCGATTCTGAGCCGGCTCCCCGCCATGTGCCAGCTTGGTTAACTGAGGGAGCAGATACTTGCCAAGCAGCCCCTGTCGCCGTGTCTCCCCAGGCCCCAAGTAAGCGCTGGGAGTGGCACTTGGGATCACAAACAGGTCTCTGCTCTTCTGAGTGACCCGCCGTCTTTGGCACGAAGTTGTCCTTTAAGCCCCTCGCTGGACCCCACCGGAACCCCTGTCTGGTTCTCCCCTGGGGTGTGCCGGCCAGCTTCCAGGCGCTGTAACAAGTAGCTGAGATACACAGCTTGGAAAGAGAGAAGGATAATTCTGCTCCCAGGTGCTCCCAGTAACCCAGGACCTCTTGCTAGGTCTCACCTCTAGAAGGTCCCGCCACCTTCCCAGCAGCCCCTCCTGGGGTATCAAGCCTTATTATTATTATTATTATTATTAACCACTTATGGTGGGATTGAACCCAGGGACATTGTACTCTGAGCGACACCCCAGTTCTATGTAGAACAGGGTCTCTATGTTGCTGAGGCTGCCTCAGACCCGTGATCCTCCTGTGTCGGCCAACACGCCCGGCTGGTATCAAGCCTTTAACACATGGGCCTTTGGGGCAGACAGCCAAACAGTGGTAAAGGGCCGGTCTCCCAGAGGGCTGGCCACTCCCCCAAAGCCAGGGCTCCTGTTTGTTTTGAGAGTGTGGCCTCAGACAATCTGGGGAATCTTGCCTGTTCCTGACAAGACGCACACCAACAGGCTCCACATTTTGAGGCTTGCGTTGGTGGTGTATTTTATGATTCATCTCAACATCTGCACATGTTCAAAAAATAACCTGTATAATATTCCATTTCCAGATAGCGCATGTACATCAGGGTTTCACAAGTCAAGAACTAAGGATTTAGCCAGGTGTGATGCCGCACGCCTGTAATCCCAGTACTTGGGAGGCTGACGCAGGTTCGAGTCCAACCTCAGCTAGTTAGCGAGGCCCTCAGCAGCTTACTGAGACCCTGTTTCAAAATACAGACTAAAATAGGGCTGGATGTGTAGTCTAGAGGTAGAGACGCCCCTGGGTTCAATCTCCAGGAACACACACGCACGCACGAGGGGTGGGTGTTTAGAGACCTACCATCGTACCCTTCCAGGGAAGCCCACGGCAGGCGGCCTTTCTGCTTTTGCTTTTCCTCCCTGTACTTTGCTGGCAATTCCAGTAGGTTCCTCCAGGGGGAGCCAGAGATCGCGGTGGTTCAGTGTCCTGCCGCTTACACCTCTGTCGAGACCCCGGGCTGCGTGGTGGACCCGTGGCTGTGGGCCTGTTTGTTGCACAGGCTCAGGGAGGCAGCGGGGTCTCCTGAGGATGGCTGCGTGGGGTCCATGCTTGAGCGGGGTCTTCAGGACCCGAGGCACAGGGCCAAAGGCCACCGTAATTTTTTTTTTTTTTTATGGTACTGGGGTTCCTAGAAGCCCTTCTACCTCTGGGCTACACTCCCAGACCTATTTTGTAGGTTTTATTTGGAAACAGGGTCTTCTAAGCCAGCACGGCTGGCTTCGAACCTGCACCATCCTCCTGTCTCCGCCTCCCAAGCGCGGGGATTACAAGCGTGCGCCACCACGCCTGGCTTGGCCATCATAATTTTAAGGGCCTGTCAAAGGGGTTTCATTTCTTCTCAAATCAGAAAACCTGAGCGAAAGAAAATTTCAGATATCCTGCGAATCCATTCAACTTCGTACAGACTCAGTAGTATACATGTTTCCCAGGGGAAGGGGTTTAATAGATGCTAGAGGGTGAACTCCATCGGCCCTGTGGAGGTCATGGTGTCCTCTCGGGTCGCAGCATGACAGAGGGTCCCCGTGACCCGGGAGCTGCTGGAGCAGAGTCACGGCGGGGGGGACGCAGTGCGGGGCAGCTGGTGGCGTGGCGAAGCGTCCCGTGTCTGAAGGGGGCCGGAGGGGACGCCAGGGCCCGGCCAGGCCTGGGCATGTCGCCAGAATTATTTTATTTGAATGTTGGAGGGAATGAATAGTCTGATCAGAGAAAAGCAAATGGCAAATAAAGTTGAAGCTGGAAGATAAAGCAAGAAAAAATGCTTACAGCGTGTATGACAAGTGCCGCGTCACATACACAGCTCAGTATGTGAGACAGGCAACTTCTTAGGAATCCTCTTACCAGTAAGAAAATGGGGAAGGGTAGGAAACAGTTCACAGAGGGGACTGTAAAGGGCAGCAGCGACAGAGAGTCCAGAGTGCATCGAACGGGTGCTGAGCAAAGTAAGGTACATCTGGATGCGACGGCGCAGGCTCGCAATCCCAGTCCTTGGGAGGCTGAGGCAGGAGGATCACGGTGCGCGGACAGCCTCAGCTACTTAGTGAGGCCCTCTGCAACTCGGTGAGACCCTGTTTCAAAATAAAGAATAATAAAAAAAAAAAAACAGGGCTGTAGCTCGGAGGTGGATACCCCTGGGCTCCATCCCCAGGACCACGTAAGTAAGTAAACAGATGGATGGCCTTTTGCAGTCAGAGCAGCAGTCCCTGGTGTGCCTTGTTTCCAAGGGGCCTCCGGTCTTTGGGGTCTGCCGAGCCGCTGAGCAGCAGTCTCAGGACCTGGGAAGGAATTCCTCCCCTGTGCGCTGGAGATTCCATTTCGAGGAGCTTGTCTCAGGGAAAGAAATCCGCAGGCCGATTCCTAGGCAGGGGTCTCCTCACGGGTGTTTATAAAGGGGATCTAGAAGCCTGGGGAACATCCATTCTCAGGATGAGTCACTCGCCTGCCAGTGCAGGGGAGCTTGGGGAGCCTGGAGGCGCTGACTCACAGGGGACTTCGTGATCTGAGGTGCAAGGGGGAGGGCCCCCAGGGTGTGCTGGAGAACAGGCACCTCGGCTTTCCCCGGGCGGCCTTTGGAGCGCTCGGGTGCTGGCTGCTGGGTGCAAGGCACCATCCCCGAGGCTGTTTAGAGAAAGAGGTTTGCGTGGACAGGACCAGAAAGAGGGGAGCTACCACTCTGCCGCTCTTGCTGGGGTAGTGGACCCAGGGGTGCCCATGGGCCCGCCACGGCCTTCCCAGGGGACTCCGCCCTCTCCTGGCCACACCACCTCTGGGGAGCAGATGTCCCGGCCACACCAGGGGCTGGGGAACTCAGCCACACCAACCCCAGACACAGGACACAGAACTTTCTTTTTGGTATTGGGGACTGAGCCCAGGGGCGTTCTACCTCCAAGCTACACATCCAGCCCCTTTCAGTTTTTATTTTGAAACAGGATATTGCTGGGTTGCTGAGGCTGGCTTCAAACCTGCGATCCTCCTGTCTCAGCCTCCTCAGGATAATAAGTATGAACCACCACACACCTGGCTAGGTTATAGAACATGTGTGTGGTGTGTGTTACTAGGGATTGAGCCCAGGGCGTTCTACCTCTGAGCTGCAACCCCAGCCATATTTCTTATTCTTTATTTTTAAACAGGGTCTCACTGAGTTGCAAAGGGCCTCACTAAGTAGCTGAGGCTGGCCTTGAACCGGGATCCTCCTGTCTCTGCCTCCTGAGTGCTGGGATCACAAGTGTGCCCACTCCCGGATGCTGGGATCACAAGCATGCCCACCACGCTCCTGGGTTTTGAAAAGTCTCCCTCAAAGGGGCCAGAAGCAAACAGCGAGCCGGCCGGCATCCAGTCGCGCAACCTTAGAGCCACCCAGCAGACATAGGACCCGAGTGGAACCTGAGGCAGGAGCGGGTGGGCCGTGGGCTCTTCTGGAAGCTTCTGTGGGGCTCTAACCCTGGCGGGGCCGGCTCCTCGGCCTGGCGACCCAGCCCTTTCCTGGCTGCTGTTGGAAGCGCTGCGCCCACCGGGCAGGGGAGGCGGTGCTCCTTCTGAAGGGAGGGTGTCACCGGGTCACCAGCACCTGCCTGGCTCTCGGGCTCCTGGACAGGGACAGGCACACAGGACCACAGTCGGGTGGAGGGGAAGCGGGGGTGGGGGCCAAGTCTGAGTGCGCAGCACCTTCCCGGGCCTGGTCCCTGTGCGGCCACTGGGTCACCAGGAGATCACCTGCCCCCGTCCAGGGGCTGGGGATGGCGCTGGCTGCGGCAGTACTTGCTCCAGCATGCTGTGGGGGGCTGGGCTCCGTCCCTAGCAGCACACGCACACACACGCACACGCACACACACACACACACACACACACACACACATGCATACTCACACACTCACACTCCCTCCTGCGCATGCATTTTTAAAACCAGCCCTCTGTGGAAAGTACTACCTAGTTGTTTATTCTGATTATTATGTTTTTAAACTTGTGGGGAGGTTGGAGGTGTAGCTCAGTGATAGAATCCTTGCCTCCCCGTGTGGGCCCTGAGTTCAATTCCCAGCACTGCAAAGAAGAAGAGGAGGAGGAGGAGGAGGAGGAGGAGGAGGAGGAGGAGGAGGAGGAGGAGGAGGAAACACTACTGGGGGTTGGGCTTGGGCAGTCAACCTCTGAGCTACACCCCCATCCCCAATTTTTTATTCTTTATTTGGAAACGGTCTCACTGAGTCGCGAAGGCCTCACTAAGTAGCTGAGGCTGGCCGTGAACCACGAGCCTCCGTTCTCAGCCTCCAAGCACCAAGTGCCAGGCGTGCACCCCTCCCACCCCCGGCCGGCTTGCTTTAGTGCTTTTAATGTTTGGGACTCTGCAACATCGTGAGGCTTTCCGCATGCTGAAGTGGGTCTTGCTGGTAAGAGTCAGGGTGAGTCAAATGAGCGGGGCTCAGCTCTGTGATCACATCCCAGGAGCCGGAGTCTGGGTGTCTCAGGCAACTCTGATCCCTTGACATCTGCACCGTCTACTGCTGGGACTCGGCGGAGCTGGCCGCCGGCCAGGGAGCCGCCCCTGGGCCCCTGTCGGCCTGAGCCTGGCGCCCTGGCTGTTCCGGGTGCCCAGCAGGTGCCTGCAGCGGGCCCTGCCACCGCTGGGTGCCTGGGCGTGAGTCAGCGTGTACTGCGGGGGCTTGTGCGGGCGGCAGGGAGCCCAGAATTAGCTCTGCGGCGTCTCCCAGGGCCACGGTGGGGAGGGGAGCTGCGCCAGGCTGGGTGCCAGGACTCAGCTCTCGGGGACCGCCGCGGCCGTGGTGTGCCGGCCAAGCCGTCGGTGCCCGGCACAGAGCTGTTGTAGGTGAGCGATAGGAGCAGCTTTTATCAGCCACCTGAATGTGTGTGACAGGCGTGGTCAGGCGGCCTGGGTGAGGGGCAGTGGGCGTGGCCCCTGCTGGGCGGAGGGCGGATCCAACCACGCAGCCCCCTCTGCTTTCTGCAAAGTTCCCTTGTTAAAGTGGTGGGAATTGCTAGCGCGGGGGACTTTAGTGAGGTGCAGACTCTTTTATTCTTCCGTGTACTTTTTCCTGCTGGCTCCGATCTCTGGCACAGGTGTGTGACCGAGGGCGCCGGCGATTGTTCCCAGAGAAAACAGGGAAGTCGCCTCTGCCAAGCACTGGGCGAAACACCAGGGCGGCATGGAGGGGCCGGCCTCGGGAAGTGTTTACTCACGAGGGTGTCAGTGTTGTCCGAGGAGGAAAGCGCTGTCAAAGCCCTGGCGCGTGGCTCGGTCGCTGCGGAAGCCCACGCAGAGCACAGTGGTTGGGTGCCGGGGCTTCTGCGGGCCGAGCCATGTGACTGGGACAGGTTGAGAGGACGAAGGCTCGGCAGGCCCTCCGGATGTCCGAGCGCGGCCGTGCAGGCCCGTCCTGCGGTGGTGCCCTCCTGCCCTGGTGCCCAGTTTGGAGCTCCCTGGTCCTCGTCCCTGAGCCCCAGATCGGGAGAGCACCAGGAGTGACGGATGGGGAACGTCTAGGCCTGGCACAGAGCGGGCATTCTCGCTGGCGAGAGCCGGAGAGCGGGCCTGGAGCTTCCATCAGCTTGGCCCGGGGCGCCGCGTGCGCTGTGCACACGGCCCTCTCCAGGTGTCATGGGCCCGCCGTCCACACACCCATGCACAGCTACCCGCGCCGGCCCATGTGCTCCGTCGCCAGTGTCCCCACGGCCTGGGAAAGCCTTCTGTGTGTTCTTGGTGTGTGCGGCGCTGGGCGACCCACGGCATCCCACGTCTGAGCTTCATCTCTAGCCCTTTCTTAGTTTTTTATTCTGAAATACGGTCTTGCTAAGCTTCCTAGAGTCTTACTCTGTTGTTGAGGCTGGCCTCGAACTTAGGATCCTCCTGTCTCAGCCTCTCAAGTACTAGGATTGCAGGCATGCACTGCCACATCTGCTCCATCCGCTGTTTTCAGAGCTTAGCATGTGCCTGGCGTCTTGCTTGAGCCCTGAGTCCACTGTGAGCCATGCAGGGGTCAGGTTGAGTGCACCCGTTTAGAGGATGAGATGGCAGAGGCGCTGGGAAGAGCGGTGGGCGCAGAGGACCGGGCCTCCAATCCAGCACCCTGCCGGGGGGCCTGCCACCCTCGCTGTGCCTGGCGTTGGCCTCCGCGGATGCTACCTCACCTTCCCAACCCGCCATTGCAAGTCAGAGGTTTCTCAGGCTGTCCTGCCTCCCTGCGCTCAGCGGGCTCGCAGGGACCAGTCACCACTTGCTCCTCTCATCGGGCGACGATTCCCTGCAGCCTCTTTGGTCCTCCTGCCGGTGTGACGGGACGGTGGCGAGCAGCCCTTTGGGCTTGCCATGGTCACCAAACAGACCCAGGCCCGGTGTGCTCCAGGCCCGGGCTCGGCAGCAGGTGCGTGCGAGGGCGGGACACCTCGGGTGGACCCTGTCCGTCTCGGGCTGCCCTGCGTTTGGCCGGCAGTGGTGGCTTTGTGGGCAGGAGCTGCCCCAGGGGCTGTGGGTTCCCACGGCTGCGGTTTGGGAAGCAGTGGCCGTCCCGGCAGATCTGCAGAGCTGGCTGCCCGTGTCCTCAGGGGGCACGTGGGGCGTCCCGCGGAGGCACAGAGCTGCCACAGCAGGGCACGGAGCCAGGCAGGAGAGTGGCCCGAGTTGGAGGTGAGGGCTCACGAGGATTCTCTTGAGCTAGCAGGAGAGAGAATTGAGTGTCTGGGCAAATCGCAGCGGTCTCCTCCTGCAGAGTTAAGTAGCCCCATTTTTTTTTCCTGCAGTACTGGGGATGGAACCCAGGGGCATTCTACCTCCGAGTTACACCCCCAGCCCTATTTTTTATTCTTTATTTTGAAACAGGGTCTCACTGAGTTGCAAAGTAAGCTGAGTAGCTGAGGCTGGCCTCGAGCTGCCATCCTGTCTCAGCCTCCCGAATGCTGGGAATGCAAGCGTGCACCACCACGCCTGGCTAAATAGCCCATTTGGAAGGCCACTCAGCCCACAGCCCTTCCTCCGTGGCTGGCCTCCCTGGCCGTATCAGCTGGGCTTTGCAGCCTGGACAGGCTCTGGGAGTTTACAGGGTGAGAGGGACCCAGCAGGAGGAGCCAGGTGGCTTGGTGCTCAGTGCCGGCTTGGTCGCAGGGCGGCTGCCAGGCTCGGGGTCAGCAGGGCTGTGCAGGTGGGGGGCACCCACTGGCCGCTTGGTTGAGTCCTGCGGCCGCGGCTCCCGGCGTGGGCACGTGGCCCTTGCCTGCCAGTGGCTGGACCGCCGCCGGCACCTCCTCCCGCTCCTTTGTTTGGTCACCACGGCTGCCTCCCCACGCACAAAACAGCGAGTGTCCTCCACTTCTTCCCACCTCTTTTTAGAAGTTACAGCAGTCACATTGCATCACAACGCACCAAATAAATAAACAAAATGACGTTCTGGACAGCAAGCACCCCTTGGGGGCACGGGAGCCTCCTGCCGACCTTAGGGAAGGTGAGGGCCCTGCGCTGTGGTGGGCTCCCGAGTTCCCTGGCGTGCGTGCGTGTGTGCGTGCATGTGAGTGCATGCGTGCGTGCGTGTGTGCGTGCATGCATATGAGTGCATGCATGCGTGCATGTGTGTGCGTGCATGTGTGTGCGTGCATGCATGTGAGTGCGTGCATGTGAGTGCATGTGTGCTTGTGCGTGTGCATGTATGTGAGTGCATGTGTGCGTGTGTGCATGTGTGTGTGTGTGTGTGTGTGTGTGTGAGACCTCCCTCAGAGCGGCCTGACAGCTTCTCACCAGCCAGGCTGCTCCGATTTCCCGGAGCCCTCCCCAGGCCTCGAGGTGCCTAGTCTCCAGGAAGCTTCGCGTCAGGACATTTTATAGCCTGTACCTCCTGTGTTTGCACACAGCGTGTACACCCAAGCCCGGGCCAGCTGCTTTTCCTGCGCATGTCTCTCTAAAGCCTTAGGGTGGTGCTGGCTAGCTGTGCACACCAGTAGAGGAGAGGCCTCCGTCCAGGGGACTTGGAGTGGGGTTGCGAGGGCCGGCCGCTCCCCGGCACTGGCCCAGCCCTCCCTAGACGCTGAGTGTTGCCGTGCCGCTGGCAGGCGACTCGGGCAGGGAAGGTCATTGGCCTGGAAGCCACCTTGACTGCCCAGCCTCCGGGCTGTGCCTCAGAGCGGCTTGCACAGGGAAAGGCAGGGACGGCCTCCTCCCGTGTATGTGACTCATAGGCCTTCCCAGCAATAAGGCCACGGGCTTGGGGTTCTTATTTGGGCTGATAAAAATCTTTCTGTTCATTTGCAAACTGTTAGGTTCGCAAGGCTGTGGGAAGAAACATCCATCTGGGAGACCGGGAAGGACTCCTGGCATTCCCCCACCTATAGTCCTCCTTGGAGAACAGGTCAGCGGCTCGCCCTGGGTGTCAGTTGGCTTCTGCTACTATGACAGGTCTCTGAGACCGCCGACTTGTGCAGAGAAGAGGTTTACCTTGACACGTAATTGTGGAGGTTTCAGTCCAGGACGGGTCAGTGTCTTGCTTTCAGGCCCTTGGAGGCAGCATGGGAGTGTGTGGTAGAGGGATCGCACTCACATCGCAGTGCAAAAGAGAGACACAGGAAGAAGCCAGGGCCGCGTGACCCCTCCAAGGCAGCCCCCAGTGGCTCACACTGGGCCTTCCCCCGTCTCCCTGCCTTCCAGCAGTCCCAGGCTGGGGATAAGCTTTTCAGACATGGGTCTCCGGGGGACGCTGAAGATCCAGACTGCAGCAGCTTGGAACTGCGTTTGCAGGAGAGGCCATGCATGGCTCATTCCTGTCCCCGAGCCCCAAGCGTGGCCGCAGAGCGCTCCACCCCCATATTCAGGGCCTCTGTCCTTGTGCCTGGTTCCCCAGATGACACAGTAGGTCCACTGTTCAGAGCTTTGAACGTGGCAGGAACCTCTGGGGTTGCCAGCTCCTGCTACCCCTGTGGCTGGACTTGGCCAGAAACCCACGGGAGGGCCCTGTCCTCCAGCCGTCAAAGGCGCGGGTTTCTGCGTGGTGTCGGAGGTGAGCGCTGGCCTCGTGCTCACACAAGCAGGCTCTGTGAAGGGCCACGCGTGGGTCCTGTCCCTTGTCACGTAGGCACGGAGTTTAACAGTGTCAAAGTGTTCCTGTTTCCTGCTTTAAGAAAAACTCCCCCGTCAGCCCTTTTTTATTGAGTACTTTGAGTATATAACTTGTTTTGCAGTCTGTTCTACTAGACGGTCAGAGTTACCTTAAACATATATATATTTTTTAGTTTCCGTATATATGTATGTATTTATTCATTTGGTACTGGGGATTAAACTCAGGGCAATTCTACCTTGAGCAACGCTCACAGCTCCTTTTTGACTATTTATTTATTTATTTATTTATTGCGGTACTGGGAATGGAACCCAGGGGAATTCTACCTCCAAGATACACTCCCAGCCCCTATTTTTTAGTCTTTTCTTTTTTGAAACAGGGTCTCACTGAGTTGCGAAGGGCCTCGCTGAGTAGCTGAGGCTGTCTGCAAACCAGGGTCCTCCTGTCTCCGCCTCCCGAATGCTGGGATTACAAGAGTGCTCCACCATGCCGGGCTTAACTGTGTATTTTGAGACAGTCTTGCAAAGTTGCTGAGGCTGACCAGAGCCTGCAGTCCTCCTGTCTCGGCCTCCAGAGTACCGGGACTGAAGCTGTGTTCCATCCATCCAGCTACACACTTATTTATTTTTATTGGTGCATTGTAAATATACACCATAGTGAGAATCACCTTTTAAAACGTATCAGGCTCTCAGACATGGTGGAGTCATACATACTGGATATGTTCTCTTTTCCCAAACAATTAGGACCTCAGACAAAACATATGAAGAATAGAACCCCACTCAGCGTGGTCTTTGGCGAGGTGCTGTCTGTCTGGGATGACCTTTGACATCAAGGCCCAGGAGAGCAGAGACCTCCGGGGACCCGGCAGAGGGAACACACCCGTGCCGGGGCCATGCTGGGCAGCGGGCGTTTGTGGAGCCGAGTGTCGGAGTGGAGGGCTCTAGCAGACAGGGGACTTGAGAAATCGCCAGTCACAGTGTCCTCCTGAGGTCTCACTCAGCGCTAAGCTTCATTTTCACAGGGAGAGACCGAGGCTGGGAGGACAGCTGTGCGCGCGGCCGGGAGGGCGGGAGGGCACCTGGGGCTGCGCGCTCGCAGCGCAGGGCCGCTCTGCCAGTGTGAGGAGGCTTCACCAACTCCTCGGTTATTGACCTGACACCACAGAAACGCCCCGCTTAGGGGCTAGGGTTCGGAGCACGCTGTAGCTCCCCAGCAGTGCCAGAGGCCTTGTTAGGACCAGGCTGAGCTGTCTGGCTGCAAAAATAAAACGCAGCACCCTTTAAACAACGTATTGTCTGCAGTGTCCAAAATACAGTAAAGCCGTCACTGGATGTGGAGCCAGCGTCGTCAAAAGGGAGTGAGGTCAGTAGATAGAAGTCCTGCAAGCGCAGCAAGTGACAGAGAAGTGGGGATGTTACAAGGAGACGAATGGAAATCACAGAACCAGAAGGCACAGGGTCGCAATGGAAAATGCTCGGATGGGTCCCAGGCTGGATGCTGGCCGAAGACGTCAGTAAACTTGAAGATAAACCAACAGAAACCACTCAAACTGCAGCTTAGCGTGAAGACGCATTGAAAAGGAAATGAACGCAGCCTCCGTGTGTGGGAGAGAGCATAACAAGGGGCCAACACGCGTATAATTGCAGGTCTAGGAGACAGGAAGAAATTGAGGTAGGAGACTATTTGAGGAATTTTCCCCAAACTTGATTAAAAAATTTAGCCAGAGTGTCAAGGAACCTCAAGCAGGGTAACCCCCCCAAAAAAAAATTCACACCTAGGTGCTACTGGGTGGAAGATTTTTAAATTTTCAGTATGGAAAGTGCTGGAGCAGAAACCACCATGAGGGACACGGGTTTATTTAGAGAGGTGAAGGTACCACATGAGGACGGCCGTAGAGACGGGAAAGGGCAGTGCCCAGAGAGCACATCTGGAACGGGTGGCCGCTCAGGGAGTGGGCCGGGGCTGTGCTCCAGAGATGGGTCTGGAGCAGTCTGCTTCCGAGAGAGGAGAGCAGCGTGGAGTTTTCTATGGGTCGAGTCTTAGATTCCCTCCAGACACCTTCCGAATGTGTGTTGTGTTTGGGTGTTTGCACATCGCACCCTGGTGACCCTGTGCTTCCCAGGGGTAGGGTCTACGTGAATGAGGCTTCTGGTCCATTCCAGCCGACCCATCTGCTAATGTCTAGCACAGGTACTCCAGAATTAAGTTGCTGAAAACCAAAGATTAAAATAAAATATTGAAGCAGCCAGAAGGAAGAGGGCACATTATATATAGGAGAATAAAAGTAAAGCCAGGCGTGGTGGCGCATGCTTATAATCCCTGCGCTTGGAAGGCTGAAACAGGAGGATCGATCGCACAGGTTCGAAGCCAGCCTCAGCTACTTAGTGAGGCTCTCGGCAACTTAGTGAGACCGTTTCCAAATAAACTATAAAATAGGTCTGGGAGTATAGCCTGGACGTAGAAAAGACCCTGGGTTCCACCCCCAGAAAGACACACATACAAAAAGTAAAGATAAGTCTGAGTTCTCGTCAAAAACACAAACCAGAAAACAAACAAGGGGACGACATCTGTAATATTCTGGGAAAAAAAAGTCTCTTTCAAAAATAAATGTGAAGCATGCCGGGAGTGATGGCGCACGCTTGTAATCCCCGCGTTTGGGAGGCGGAGACAGGAGGATCGCGCAGGTTCGAAGCCAGCTTTGCTGGCTTAAGAGACCCTATTTCCAAATAAAATATAAAATAGGTCTGGGAGTGTAGCCTGGAGGTAGAAGGGTTTCCAGGAACCCCAGTACCACCTAAATAAATAAATAAATAAATAAATAAATAAATGTGAAGCAGAGGCATTTTCATTTGACAGAAGAGAGCAGAATCATTCTCTGGAGATCTCCAGTGCCCCAGTACGGAGCCATAGGACTGACAAGCACTGAAGTAAAACAGTAGCTCATCAATATAACAACGTACAAAAGGGACGGTAGGGCCTCATGGGGTTAGCTCAGGAACGCAAGGTTGGCTTAACATGTGAAATGAGTGGATTTAATTCATTACATTAACTGAATAAAAATAAAAGTATATGACCTGTTCAGTGAAAGTGCTTGACAGAATTGACAGCCTATTCATTGTAAAAAGTCCTCAGCAAACTTGGAATAGGAGGGCCTGCTCAAACTCAGAGTTCATCTCCCAGAGCCAGGCGCATGGCACATGCCTGTAACCCTGGTACTAGGGAGGCTGAGGTAGGAGGGTCGCAGTTTCAAGGC
This sequence comes from Muscardinus avellanarius, assembly GCF_963383645.1. Lineage (NCBI taxonomy): Eukaryota > Metazoa > Chordata > Mammalia > Rodentia > Gliridae > Muscardinus > Muscardinus avellanarius. The sequence goes on along the minus strand of NC_137801.1, from coordinate 89,827,415 downwards.
CAGCCTCACCAACGTAATGAGTCCCTGTTTCAAAATGAAATAGGGCTGGAGGTAGAATACCCTTAGATTCAATCCCCAGTGCCCCCCCAAAAAGTTCATCTTCCAGCAATCTGCAGCTAAAATCATTCTAAAAGCAAAAAGAAATAACAAGCACAAACATTAGAAGGGAAGGAATTAAACTATATTTATTTGCAGAAGACATAATTCTAAGTAAGGAGGCTCCCTGGTAGTCCCTCTTATTCTTGGGGGGACCCCATGGATGTCTGTAACTGCAAGTGGTGCCGAGTCCTTTTTATACCAGGCTTTTGCTTTTATCAGACATGTCTGTGGTAACATTGAATCTGTGAATCAGGCACGGTAAGAGATGGACAGCAGGGCTTTACATCTTAGCAACCTCACGTTGGGAGTTACGGATAACGGAGAGTGACTGTAACCTGCACGTGTGCCTTGAGAGCTAAGCGAACAGAGTATCGTTGGCTCTGTGGTCAGCGTGCAAACACTGCGTTTCCGTGTACGAGCGGGAGTAATTGGAAAATGAAGTCGAAGTCACGTAGGGCCAGCCCTCTGCTCAGAACCTTCCGATGGCATCTGCTTGGCCCAGAGTCAGATCCCAAGCCGCTGAGGGTGTGACAATAGGCAGGTATGTCGATGTCGCGGGGCGGGCGCTCAGCACCTGTTACCTGGCGACCCGGCTCCCTGTGGCCCCCCTTGGGGATCATCTTACCTTGTCCTCACACGAGCTCCGGGTATCACTGACGCGGGACGTGAAGCCCGGGGCGCTTACATGAGGCTTTGCAGATGTCATCCTGGGCTCCGAGTGGCTGGGCACGTGCCGGAGACCAGACGAAGGGGCGCCCCTTGGACCGAGGTCCAGGAGAGCGGGCACTACCGCAGCGGAGCTTCCTGCACCACCAGCATTTCACTGTATTGGGATGAAAGATGATGCCGGAAGGAATGTTTCTTCCTAATTTAGTGGCAGGCCTGGAATAAAAAAGTACGGCTAAGACCAACTCAGAGAACAGTTGTGGGGTGAGGCCCGTGAAGCCTGCCTAGTTCAGCCTCAGAGTTTGGGGCTCATCAGAGCACAGATTTTCTTTATCACTTGGATAACTTGTGCTTTTGGTAAAAAAAAAAAAAAGTATACATATAGGCATATATAAAACATATAAACATATAGAAATAAAATACAAAATATGTATATAAAATATATACATATATGAAATATGCATTTTTGCGTATATATTCCTTGATTTAAATATTTGTAGTTAAAATGTGCCTGGGAGATGCTACCTCTTTCTGTGGGTGGGATTATTGAACAGAATGGACTCTCTTATACCTCAAAGGGAAATTGTAGAGGACTTCTTTATTTTTTCCTTAGGTGTTTGTGTGTATGTATGTGTGTGTTTTACTGGGGACTGAACCCAGGGACATTCTACCTCTGAGCTATATTTCCAGACCTTATCAAAGGCTTAATTTTGAAAGTCTTGCTAAGCCCTGGAACTTCCTCCACTCGAGCGTGGCCCTCTGCGACCGCCCAGCGCCGACGCCCTCGTCCACCACGCCATGCCAGGCCCTGGTGTGTGGCTGTGTCTCCAGCTCACCCAGCCCTCGAGTCCCGCGTAAGGAGGACTGGCTTTGAGATGCCGGGGCATGGGGCGCTCCCAGCCTGATGCCATGGTCAGCACCCACTGCTGCTGGGTTGGGGCTACACGTCCCGATGGGGCTTGTGGCTTTGGCCCTTCTGGTCGGATTCTGGATTCTTAGAAAGGCTCCGTAGCCCTCCGTCACTGTGAATCAGTTCCTAGACTGTTCTGTGGCTCTCCTCTGGTGTGGTCCTGCGGGGCGCAGGTGAGCACCCCGGATGAGGTGCTCTGTGTGTGGGTGAGGAGGCTGCTGCGTGGCTGACCTCCCCAGCACATTGGCTGCACCCCCCAGGCCTCTGAGCTCCGGCTCAGGGAGCCCCCAGGCTGCTCAGACGCTGGACAGGTGCACCCCTGGCGGAACTCGACCCAGGGGTCCTATCGCACACAGGCGGCAGCCCACCCACTGCGGCAGGGGCTCCAGCGCCTCCTCAGGGTGCAGATGCTCACGGTCATTAAACCCTGTCTGCAGCCAGTCTCCGTGCCAACATTCAGCTCTCAATTTCCCTGCCAAGAGGATGGGTCCCGCTTCCTGGGGGATGGGGCTGTGGAACCTGCCCCAGGCCTTCCCAGGGCCCCAGCCCCGGCTCCCATCCCGTCCAGTGGCGACAGGGGCTCGGTGCTCCTCTCTCTGGAAGCGGAATTCCTTCACAGGCCCGCTGCCCGTCACAGGAGGCAGAGTCGGACGCCCTTCTCCTTGGCTGATTGGGTCCTGGCAGCCACCTCCAAGCTCCTGATTATTCCGCGAGGCTGGCTTGCTCTGCCTGGCTGGGCTGGTGGGAGGGCTATCTCCCGGGGGCCTGGGCTCGCATGTCGTTTTGGCGTGCCCAGTCAGGATGGCTGGAGCAGGCTTGGTTCTCTCGGAAGGCCTGTCCCCTTCTGTCTCTTGGCGAGAAGGGGCGGCAGACAGCAGCGGTACTTTATTGAACAGCCCGGAGATAGAACACCTCAGGTCAATCTGCAGCACCAAAAAAAAGTTAGTGTGTGGCGGATGTGAGCACTTCCTTCTCTGGAGGAAAAGAGTAACAACAATGGCTGTCTTCTTTTGCTTTTATTTTTATTTTTGTGGTCCTAGGGGATAAGAAAGAAAGAAAGAAAGAGAGAGAGAAAGAAAGAAAGAGGGAGATGGATCACATCCAGAAGGAATCTCCTTACGCATATGCAGATGTTTCAAACCTGAAAACTCCAGTAATCTGAACCACTCTGGTCCCAGGCATTTCAGAGAAGGGACAGTCAGTCTGTAGTGTGTCTGTATTTTTCTGCAGATTAAAGAAAAATCACAAAGTATTATTTAGATACTTCATATCGGTAGATAGATCAGCCTCGTTTATTTAAACATTCCCTGGTAGCCCATCATTCCCATACCAAGGGTATTTATTTATGATATTTCTAATTTGTAATATAAGCTCTACACGCCCTCCTGGTCTAACTCAGGCCTTTCAACAGTATTAAAAGCTTTCACTGTGTCAAAAAGGTTTGGAAGAGATGAAATAAAAAGTTACCTGCTTTTAGGGGGGGAAAAGAAAAAGGGAATCATAATTTGCATACAGCTTTCAAAGTTATGTTCAACTCGATCAAATAAGAAAAAAAGAAGGAAGGAAAGAGGAAGGAAGGAAGGAGAGAGGAAAGAGGAAGGCAGACAGACCAGGGATGGAATGCCTTTACTGCACTGGGTTGCTTGGCCTCTTCCCTTATGGCCTTTAAAACAATATCCTGCCGGAGGATGTGAACCACCCGGCATCTCACTCCACAGCTGATGTGAGCTCAGGACCGCGCGCCATTCGCGGGATTCTTTGGAGACGCGGTCGGGTCTCCTGAGAAGCCTCCTGGGCTTTTCAGTGTCGAACATTTCAAATTCCTAATTAGTCTTTTTTAGTAACAACTCAAGTGTAGGTCTAGTTGTCATTTCTGTTTCTTGTTGAGTCAAACTTGGGACTTGGTCTCTTCCTCAGAAATTGCCAATTTGGGCATACAGGCTTTTTTGGGAGTTTGTTGGCATGCAGTCGTTCATGGGGTGTCCTTGTCGTTTTTATTTCTGTGATGTTGGTGGTGATGGCTCCTCTTCCCTTTCCTTCCTTCTTACTTTCTTACTTTTTTTGCGGTTCTGGGGCTGGAACTCAGGGGCATACATTCTACCTCCGAGCTACATCCCCAGCCCTATTTTTTTTTTTTTTTTGTGGTATTGGGGTTCCTGGAAGCCCTTCTACCTCCAGGCTACACTCCCAGACCTATTTTTATACTTTTTTATTTGGAAACAGGGTCTATTAAGCCAGCAAGGCTGGCTTCGAACCTGCGCAATCCTCCTGTCTCCGCCTCCCTGGTGCGGGGATGACAAGCGTGCGCCACGCCTGGCCCCAGCCCTACTTTTTATTCTTTATTTTGAAATAGGGTCTCACTGAGTTGCAGAGGACCTCACTAAGTAGCTGAAGCTGGCTGCGAACCACAATCTTCCTGTCTCATCCTCCCAAATACTGGGATTATGAGCGTGTACCACCATGCCTGGCTACTGGCATTTTTTAAAGTTTTTTTGTGTGTGGTACTAGGGATTGAACCTCAATGCTACACCCCCAGCCCTATTTTATTCTTTATTTTTAAACAGGGTCTCACCAAGTTGTGAAAGGCCTTACAAGTTGCTGAGCCTGGCCACAAATCTGCAATCCTCCTGTCTCAGCCTCCCAAGTACTGGGATTCAGGCATATACCACCATAACCCAGCTTAAAATTTATACTTTAATCGATAACTATCTAGTTTGTGTTAACACCAGCATGCTTTTGTTCACCCCAACCCTTTTTTAAAAGTTTTTTTGTGTGTGTGTTTTGGAAAAAAAAAAAAAAAAGACTCTCACTAGATTGCCCAGAGTCTCACTACTTGCTGAGGCTGTCCGCAAACCTGCGATCCTCCTGTCTCAGCCTCCCAAGCACTGGAGTGGCCGGCGTGCGCAGCATACGTTCAGCAGCATGCACAGCTGTCTATATTGCCCCGCTGCATCTGTCCCTCTCTGAGCTGTTATTATCCAATAATATCTTTACATATCATGTGCTCATTAACACAGGTGTACATAGATTTACATGATTATCTTTTAAATTAGAATTTAAAAAGAGTTACAAAGCTGCCAGGAAGCTTTGTCTGTATTTACCGTGTGACAGCTTTCACCTGTGCGCCCCATGTTTTCTCCTGTATTTGATACTATCTAGTGTCCATTAGTATTACTCCTGTAGGGCAGAGATGACAGTAACAATCTCGGCAGGTTTTTGTTTATCTGGGATTTCTTCATTTCCCCTCATGTTTAAAATGAAAGTGAGATTAATTTAATATAAAATTAACCATTTAAAGGTAGAGTTCATTGGCATATATATCTTTTATATGTGTGCATATATATGCACTTACAGATGATGATGATGATGTGGCAGCTTGGAGTATTAGATGGCCTCTCCTCCCAGGGCTTGTTGTTACTGTGTCGGTCGCTGGCTGTTACTGACTCTGAACTAGCTCTGTGCAGTCTGTATCTTCACATGTGACACTGGACTCGCTGGGCCGGCTCCGTGATCCGCAGGTGTTTGGACAGAGATCTTCTGAAGCGTCCAAGTAGAGTTTGCGGAGTGTTTGACTTGCTGGGGCGCTTCCTGCCTGTAGTTCCGGTAGAGCCTCGGCGTCAACCAGAGGTGAATTTGGGGTCCTCGGGACTTCCCTTGGTGGTCTTCTAGATACCCAGGAATACACGGGGATTTCTTTTCTTTCTTGCGTTCCTGGGCATTGAGCCCAGGGCATCTACCTCTGAGCTCCCCCATGTGAGAGCCCTTGTCCTCCGCCAAGCATTGTTGAAAACAATTAGAGGCATATATTTAACTTCACAGTTGTCAGTGGCAGTCCTTAACTGTCAGGGCAAACCAGAGGCCAGGTAAAGCCTTAAAAGAAGCCCGGGTGGCCAGGCTGGGCGGCCCGGGCCTGGAGTCTTGAGGCGACCCCTTGTCCTGTTTTATTTTGAAGCACTAAGTTGCCAAGGAGCTCACTGGGTCGCTGAGGCTGGCCTCGCACCTGCACTCCTCCGCCCTCTGCTTTCCAGGTGCTGGGACTCCAGGCGTGGGCCTGTGGACGTGTGCAGTTGAGTGCTTGCCTCTCACTGTCCTCAACAAATGCTCCGTGGGAGGAGGAAGGCTGCTGGCACTGGGCTCCGAGTCAGGCCGGGCAGGTGAGCGGGACAGTTCTCTGGGATGGCGCTTTGAAGGCGCCTGGCCATCCGAAAGCCCTCCGGCCTCCCCTGAAGCTCCCCTGAAGCTGCGGGCCGGGCTGCCATGGAGCTGGGCGATGAGGTTAGAAGCCGATGAGGTTAGAAGCCGGGAGCCGCCGCCATTTCTCTCCAATAAGTGCTCTCTGAATTCTTGCATTAATTTCTAGAAATCGGACACAGTCACGTCTGGTGTTTTCTTTCTCGTCGCTGGGAGACTTGGAGTTCTTGTTCTGTTGTTTTGACCGGTGCCCGTTGATTTGGGTTCGTTGTTAACAGTGTTTCGAATCGCGTTAAAGGCTCAGCATCTTCTCTGATGAGCTGAGACAGCTCCCTCCCGTTATTCTCTATGCCCTCGGCCGTTACAGAACCTGTCAACGCGGGCGCCGCCGCCATGCTGGGGCTTGAAGAACGCAGGGCGGGCGTGGTGGGTTCCTCGTCATCCCAGGACTCGGGAGGCTGAGACGGAAGACCGCGGTTCACGGCCAGCCTCGGCTGCTTAGCGAGGCCCTCTGCAACTCAGTGAGACCTGTTTAAAAATAAAGGATAAAAAATAGGGCTGGGGGTGCAGCTCAGAGGTAGAATGCCCCTGGGCTCCATCCCCCGTACTGAAGAAAGCAAAAAAGGAAGGAAGAGCGAGCAAGGAGCTAGTGAGCGCCGGGTTGGTTGCCAGGCGAATCTCGCTGCGCGGCGCCTCTGGGAGTCTGAGCCCTCACGGCGGGCCTCATGCACTGCTTCCTTCTACGCTTGTGCTGAGCCTACTTTCTTGCCCTACCTGTCAATCATATTTTGATGACAGCCAGTCCATTCTGGATTGTAAACATGCTCCCAACAGCGTCGGCACGGCTCCTCACTGTGGTTTATTCCTGCTGAGAAAATTAAAAAAAGAAAAAGAAAAGAAAAGCCCGCCTGGCGCTGCACGCCTGTAATCCCAGTACTTGTGGGGCTGAAACAGGAGGACTGCAGTTTTGAGGCCAGTCTCAGCAACTAAGTGAGGCCCTGTTTCAAAATAAATAAAAATAAGCCGGGCATGGTGGCACACGCTTGTTATCCCAGCATTCAGGAGGCTGAGACAGGAGGATCGCAGTTCACGGCCAGCCCAGCTACTTAGCGAGGCCCTCTGCAACTCAATGAGGCCCTGTTTCAAAATAAAGAATAAAAAATAGGGCTGGGGGTGTAGCTCAGGTAGAATGTCCCTGGGTTCCATCCCCAGTACTGCAAAAAAAAAAAAAAAATTAATTAAATAAAATGTAAAAGGAACTGGGGGTGTGTAGCTTAGATGTAGAATGACCCTGGGTTCAGTCCCTAGCAAACACACACGCATGCACACGCATGCACACACACACGGAAAAAATATGGTTGCCTTTCCTGTCAACCCCTAGCCTGCCTAGCCGCGGAGTCCAGGAGGAGACTGCAGTTTTTCTCAGCATAGGGCATCAGTACCACGTCTGGAGCTCAAGAGCCTTTTGACCCAAGCCGCGCGTCTCCTGTGCCCTTGACAGCTGCCTGGTCCAGGTGTGCACCAGCCTCGCCTGCAGCCCCATCGGGCCGGGCGGTCCCTCAGCCCAGTGCCATCGCTGCCGCCGCCCCTCTCACTCCTGCATCTCTCTGTGCCAAGCTCGGCCGGCCCGGCCTGCTGTGAGCCGGAGGCAACACCAAGCCCTGGGGGCCCAGGCGCTGGTGCCACCGTGGGAGGCCCGGGGCCGTCGCCCAGCCCCCAGGCCCGTGAGGGAGCTGCGCGGTCAGCTGCACCGTGTCCCGAGGGCCCCGGCTCCGGAGGCGGCAGCTCCCCCAGAGCGCCGGCAGACCTGGTGTCGGGAGGGTCGGCTCCCCGGCCATGGGTGGTGGCTTCTTGCCAGGTTCTCACTTGGCAGAGGCCGGGCATTCTCTGGGCATCTTTAACGTGGTGTGAACTCCTTCCATGAGCGCCCCTCACATTCTAAGCTCTAATCACCCGAAGGCCCACCTCCCCTGCCACCGGCTTGGGATCAGGGCTCAGTATGTGAATTTAGGGGATGCAGTGTGTGTGTGTGTGTGTGTGTGTGTGTGTGTGTGTGTGTATGTGTGTGTGTGTGTTACTGGGGATTGAACCAGGGGCCTTCTAACTCCAGCCTACACCCCATCCCTATTTTTTTTTTTTTTTTTTTTTGGTGGTACTGGGGTTCCTGGAAGCCCTTCTACACTCCCAGACCTATTTTATACTTTTTTATTTTTGGAAACAGGGTCTCTTATGCCAGCGCAGCTGGCTTTGAACCTGCGCGATCCTCCTGTCTCTGCCTCCTAAGTGCGGGGATTATAAGCGTGCGCCACCACACCCAGCCCATCCCTATTTTTATTTTGAAACAGGGTCTCAGTAAATTGCTGAGGACCTACGTTGTAGAGGCTGGCCTCAAACCTGCGACCCTCCAGTCTCAGTCTCCCAAGTCCTGGAATTATAGGCGTGTGCCATCACGCCCGGCAACACAGTCTTTGTTCATGGCAGGTTTATATCACTCCATTCTCCTCTCTCCTTTGGGATTTGACCGGGTGGCAGGGATGGTCGGGGACATCCTGGTGGCTGTGCCAGGGAAGCGGCTCTCTGTTGAGCGGGGAAGGTGAGGTCCTGGTCAGCGCTTCCATCTCAACTCCTCTTGCCTGCTTCAGCTTGGCATGCATTCCCAGAGGCCTGCGCGAGCTGTGAGGGTCCCTGGCTCCGCACGGTCAAGCCGCAGGCCCGTCTACAGGAGCCCTCCTTCCCGTGGGGCTGGTGCAGGAGGGAGTTTGCTGGTGCCCCAGTCCCTCTGGGACTCCTCGCCAGCCATCGCGGCAATGAAGTGCAGGTGTTGGCCTCGGGCTCCGGGCTCCAAGGCGCCCAGAGCCCCTCAGGCCCTCTGCGGGCCCCCTTCGGGAGTCCAGGGCCCGAGGGCCTGCCGTCCATCCCGCCACACCGCTCCCCGCCACGGATCAGCTCTGTGGGCGGCGCTATTCCTGAACCAGCCAGCGAGGACTGTGCGGAGGGGGTGTGGGCGGCCCCATGTGCTGCGTTTCAGAGTTGCCAAAAATACCCCCTTCCATTAGTGCCAGCCCTCCTCTGCCGCGACACCTCCTGGCAGGGCCGGCAGCCCGAGCAAGCGGCAGGCGGTGTCATGCCCTTCTTTTGTTTTGGTACCAGGGATGGCACTCTGAGACGGTCTACCTTGAGCTGAACCCCAGGCCTATTTTTTATTTTATTTATTTATTTATTTATTATTTATTTTGCAGTGCTGGGGATGGAACCCAGGGGCATTCTACCTCTAGGCTACACCCTCAGCCCTAATTTTTATTCCTTATTTTGAAACTGGGTCTCACTAAGTAGCTGAGGCTGGCCTTGAACCTGTGATCTTCCTGTCTCAGCCTCCTAAGTACTAGGATCACAAGCCTGTGCCACCACGCCCAGCTTGTGTTTTATTTTGAAGCAGGGTCTCTAAGTTGCTGAGGATTTCGCTAAGTTTCTGAGGTTGGTCTCAAACCTGTGATCCTCCTGTCTCAGCCGCTTAAGTACTGAGACCGTAAGCGTGTGCGCTCCTCCGGCAGCTTAAGTGACCCTGAGTTGTCCCTTGTGCCCAGCCACCCTGGATTCTTGTTTCTAGAGGACGCAGCCTGCTTCACCCCACTGTAGGTAACTTGGTGAAAACCCTCTTATTCGGGAGCCTGTGCCCATGGGGTGTGGCGCTGCTCGCCGCCCAGTCCTGGCCCAGCCTTCCAAAGGCTCCGTCCTCTGCCTGGGATTCCAGCTCCCCATTCCTCCTGGGCGGCCTGGCCACCCTCCCAGTGGCTCTCACTGGCTAGCCCGAGGCTGTCGGGCAAGGGGCAGCTCAGAAGTGGACAGGGTCAGCTCCGAGGGCTCCCCCACCCCGCGAGGCTATGTGCCTGGCTGCCACCCCCGTCACAGACCCGGAAACACCCTGGGTTTCCTTGGTCTCCTGGGAGTGACACGCCCAGCTGCCCGCCAGTGACACCCAGAGGCCTCGCTGCACCTCTGGAATGGTGGCCTCTACCTGGCTGCATTTAGAGGTTGCCAGGGAACCTTGCCACCCCGGCTGCGAGGAGCCTCCCGGTCTTGGTCGAGAGGGGCTGAGGCCACTGGACAGGCTGGACCCTCCCCGGGAGGCCGTCCAGCGGCACCACAGACTTCTCCGAAGCAGGGGTCCCTGTCCACAAGACCTTGGGGCGCGTTCTTCTCCCAGCCTGTGCTCAGGCTCCTGCCTCCACCCCGTCGACTGGTTTATTGGCAGCCTTGGCGCTGGAACCCAGGGCCTGGCCCAGGCCAGCGCTCCACCACCGAGCCCCGCCCCAGGCTGGCTCGCCCTCCGCGGATGACTCTGTTGCCAGGCTTGGATTAAAGGCTTCCATTGAAGGAGTGAACACGCAGTGAGGATTTGGAACGGCTCCGCTCATGGTGAGCTGCCCGGTCATTGTCATTGTGACGCCGTGGCTTCCTGGAAGACAGGAGCGAGCGTGTGGAGTCCCAGGGCGCCTGATCAGCACAGCCGCCCGGTGACACAGCTCCTCTGCCCCTCTGGGTCCACGCGACTCTCGCCGTAGGACGGGACGCTTTCTAGGCTGCATGGCATCGATAACTGCATTTTTTTTTTTTTTTTTTTTTGGTACTGAGGATGGAACCCAGGGGCATTCTACGTCCTAGCTACACCCCCAGCTGTTTTTATTCTTTATTTTGATAAACAGGGTCTCACTGAGTTGCAAAGGGCCTTGCTAAGTAGCTGAGGATGGCTGTGAACCATGATCCTCCTGTCTCAGCCTCCCGAGTGCTGGGATGACAAGCGTGCGCCACCACGCCCGGCTGTTTTTGTTTGATTTTGTTTTTGTGGTATTGGGGATAGAACCCAGGGGCATTCTACGTCCAAATTACACCCCCAGCCCTATTTTTCATTCTTTATTTTGAAACGGTCTCACTAAGTTGCAGATGGCCTCCCTCAGCAGCTGAAGCTGTCTGAGAACCGGGATCCTCCTGTCTCAGCCTCCCAAATGCTGGGATTACAAGCGTGCCCACCACGCCCGGCTAACTGTGCATTTATTAAGCACCACCGTGAACTCAGCGCCATCAGACGTAGAGAAATCATCTGGTTTACTGCTGCCGCCCTTGAAGACTTCATCATCTAATCGTGCGACCAGCTATCGCCAGGAGTCAAGGCAGAACCGTTGATCAGAGCCTGTGCTGCCCGCTGTGGAACACTTGAGAAAGAGGACTGTGCTGTTTTCTTTCTCTCTCTTTTTTTTTTAGGCTGGAATAATTTGGAATATTAGGTGTCCTCACATCATGAGCCCAATATGTTTCTATATGGCTGCACGTCCTCACTCCAATGCAGTGTCTCAGAATCACAGAAGAGGAAGATATTTATGTCTAACCAAACCAGCCCCCGCATGAATCACACAGCGCCGCTTTGTCAAGAAAATCTCACCAAACGGCTCAAGCAAAGTCAAGCTAGTTGGGAATATTGTTTCCCCCACCCCCAATCTTTGGTAGGAAGTTAACACAGAAAAGACTTTATTAAAAGTGAGTCTGGGTGTGTTATCTGCTCAGCGCTGGCCTTGGGTTTTATAAGCCTTGGGGATAAGGTTCATGCGCTCATAAAGTACTGATTCAGCCCCACTGTGTGTGGGCATTAAAGCCGGAAGATGAAAGGGGCTGGTCTCAGGAAGCTCGGGGTCCGGGCTGGGAACATTCTGACCTTGGGCCGGGAACATTCTGACCTTGGCAAGTCGGGGCTGAGCGCAGGTAGGGCTGCCAGAGGCTCTCGGCCTTGGTGGCGTCGGCACGCACTTCCCCAGCACCCGTGCCGTGCGGAGGCAGGCAGGCTTTCCCACGTGGGTCTCGGCTGCACCACGTCTCACGTGCTGGCTTCCTAGAACATCTTTCCATAAAAAGAAGCATGTGCCAGTTTTAGAGACCTTCATTTTCCCAAGCTAATACAAGAGGATGTCAGGTCACGGGGCCCAGGCCACTTGCATAAGAGTCAAGGAAGAGACGGAGGCAGGTGGGCACGGTGGTCCACACCTGTAATCCCAGGGCAGGGGAGGCTGAGATGGAGCCCGTGGATTTGAGGCCAGCCTCAGCAACTGAGCAAGGTGGTCGACAACTTAGTGAGACCCTGTTTTTATTTTTATTTTTTGGTGGTACTGGGGTTCCTGGAAATTCCTCTACCTCCGGGCTACAGGAAACAGGGTCTCTTAAGACAGCGCGGCTGGCTTCGAACTTGTGCGATCCACCTGTCTCCACCTCCCAAGCACAAGGATTATAAGCATGCGCCACCATGCCCGGCGTGAGACCCTGTTTTAAGACAGAAAGTAAGATAGGGCTGGGGTCACCCAGAGGTAGACCGCCCTAGGTTCATTCCTTAGTAACACACACACACGCGTGTGCATGCGCATGTGCGCGCAGACACACATACACACACACACACACACACACACACACACACACACACACACACTCTGTGCACCACCTCAGTGCCTGCTTTTCAGGGACCTCAGGGCCCCTGGGCAGCCATGCGAGGTCACATTGCCGTTTGTGCCAGCGTGTGTGGGGTGTCTTGCCAGGGACATCAGGCTGCTCGGTACCATCCTGGACAGGGGGCCACCACAGCGACAATGGTCAGCAAGGCTCCTGGGCCAGGACAGTCACACGGGAGGTGGCGAGGTAGACTCCACATGCAGCCCGGCCGGCGGCCAAGACAGAGGTGCCTCTGTGGGCTCGCTGGGCTGGGCTCGCTCCTGCCCCTGGCCAGGTGCTGCTAGCTGGGACCTCTCCTTAGAGACGGGAGCCTGTCCCTGTCCCTGCAGCGATGCACCCCACTGTGTGGACCCTGAATGGCCTCCTCAGAGACAGGGTGCCCCTGCAGCCCGCTGGCCCTTGCCAGGTGAGGCTGCGGTCTTCCTGCTGGCTGGGGCAGCAGGCCTGCAGGTCCCGACTCCTGCGTCCACTTCCGGGGCGAGTGTAAGAGTGTAAAAACCTCTGCTTCTTTCTGTCACCATTAAATATCTTCCTGAGGCTTTCCTCCTCAAACCATAAACTACTCAACTAAAACTCTGGATACCTGGCATTTTGGGAAACAGGAGAAGCTAGTTAGGACTTCCTTATTGTTATTTTGGTACTGGAGATTGACCTCGGGGGCATTCCAACTCTGAGCTATACCCCAGCCCTGTTTCGTTTTGAAAGAGGGTCTCACTACTATGTCGCTGAGGCTGGCCTCGAACCTGTGGTCCTCCTGGGATGCCGGGCATGCACCAGTGCAGTGAACCAGGGCTGTTTAGAATCAGAAGTCCTTCCTGTGCCTGCTCCTGGGCTTCAGCGATGCTGAGCCTCTCCCGTTGCCCGGAAACCGCAGGTTGTGGCCAGTGGGACAGATTGCCGCCCAGAGCGTCCCTGCCGCTGGCAGGTGGCTCTTATTTTGAAGTGCCAGCCCCAGGTAATCAGAGGCCAAGCAAAGTCACCAGGCCCGCCTCAGTCTCGGCTGATTCCTCGGGTGGGTGTGGCCTGCCTTCCTGTCAGGCTGGGCCCCAGAGGCCTGGTCCTGTGGGGCCCCGGGATAAGAAGGTGCCCGGCTAGCCGCAGCGTCGGGAAGGCCTCCGGGAGCGCTGTCAAACCTATCTAGGGCCCAAGGTGACACGATGAGGGAAAGACAGAAAGGGCACACCGGCGCCGGGCGGCGAGGGCGGCGGGCAGCCCGGCTGGGTGTGCTGGGGCATCTTTCTCTGGGATCTGCCCTTCCTCCGGGCCTCCTCCCTTTGCCGGCTGCCATGGTGAGCGCAGTAACACACAGCCAGAGTCGGAGGCCTTCCCCTCAGCGGGGACTCGTCCTAGGGAGGCAGGTGACTCCCGGCCACCTCCCTGAGCAGCCGGGCCACGCCACCGGCCAAGGAGGAAGTGCGCTCAGAGGGCGCCTTGGCCGCGCCTGCTCACCTGCGGCCCTTGGCAGAAGCTCGCTTCCTGGGGCCGGGGTGCCGCTGGGCCGTGGAGCTGTGAGGGGAGCCCCGGCGGCAGCCCCAGGGCCCAAGGCACCAAGGCACCGGGCAGCAGGACCGGAGCCGCTCTCCTGCCGCTAGCCCCAGGAGGATGAAGGAGCTGGAGCCTCGGCCCACGCCCAAGATGGCTGCTCTTTACCAGTGCGTCAGGCCTGACCCCAGGTGGGCCAAGAGCTGGCGGGCTCGAGGGAGGGAGGCCGCGCCTCGGGGCCAGGCCTTCAGCACCCACTGTCCTATGCTCTGAAATGTTTGTGCCCTCCTCCCTTGCAGACCTGACCCCTCTCCTGAGCTTACGTGAATTCTGGAGCAGAGACATGAGTGTCTATTTTCTATAAGACAGAGAATGTGCGTGTGTTGGGGACCGAGGACACTCTCCCCATCCCGGCCCGCACCTCGTCACTGCCCGGGGCTCAGCAGACAGCTAGGGGCGGCCCTCAAGGCGGAGCCTGCGCTGGGCCACCATGCGTTCTGATTCCAGGCACAGGGCGTACAGGGAAATAAGCTGTGGCTTGAATGAGATTCATCTGTGAGCCCGGCGTGGTGGCGCGCACTTGTAACAACCCCAGCATTCGGGAGGCTGAGACAGGAGGATCTCGGTTTGCAGACAGCCTCAGCTACTTAGGCCCTTTGCAACTCAGTGAAAGCCTGTTTCAAAATGAAGAATAAAAAATAGGGCTGGGGGCATAGGTCCAAGGTAGAATGCCTCTGGGTTCCATCTCCAGTGTTGGAAAGAAAGAAAGAAAGAAAGAAAGAAAGAAAGAAAGAAAGAAAGAAAGAAAGAAATCTGTCTGTGCAGCCCAGATATACAATGGTGTGTCTTGGGCCCCAGATGAATCCTTCTCTGTGTGGGAGTCTCTGTCCATCCGGGCGATTGCTACATCTGCCCATCTTTGGAGGTACCCACCTAGCTCCTGGCCGTGGAGGCGCTTAAGGGCTTGGGGATACAGTCCCCCCCAGCATGGCCACCTTCTGTCACACAGGAACGGAGGCTCCCCTGTGTGGACATGTCACCTCCGACAGGCATCATTTCTGTTTCATAAAAATATGTTTTTAAACCACTATTCATCCTGTTTTCCGGGTTAGCATTATTTATGTATATGACATATGTAAATAATAAATATGTCTGCCTAGGAGTAAGAGAGTGTATGGTCTTAATAAGCTCATAAAGTTAAACTGAGCCGGGCGTGATGGCGCACGCTTGTCATCCCAGCATTCGGGAGGCTGAGACAGGAGGATCGCAGTTCGAGGACAGCCTCAGCGACTTAGTGAGGCCTCTGCAACTTAGCGAGACCCTGTTTCAAAATAAAGAATAAAAAACAGGGCTGGGGGTGTAACTCAGAGGTAGAATGCCCCTGGGCTCAACCCCTGGTATTGCAAAATAAATCAAGTTAAACTGAAGCCAGGCATTGGTCACTGCTCCCCACGTCCTGACCTCCAAGGTCCACGCCCTGCAGGGCGTTCGGGGTCGGCACAGGCCTGGCTCTTGGCCGAGGTCAGAAGCCTCCGGCTTCAGCGGCATCTCTGCGATATGCACCCCGGCATCGGATTGAATTTATATTCTGTTTCCCCCAGAATTATGCAAATGGAATTTCTAAAATAAGCTTGTTTTAAAGTTTGAAGCTCCGCTGCTCAGCTATTTTTGAAATGAGGCTTTTGTAAAAGTTTCTAATCGATTTTGACTTTTTGTTTTTACTCTAACAACCTGAAAATGTCTAAACCAATGTTTTTCAAATCTCGTATGAAAAAATTCACCTCCGGACGCGTAACCACAGGCGGCCCTTGTGAAAGCCGTGTGCGCCGCGGTCGCGGACGGGCGTTCACCCTGGTGCGTGTGCAGACGCGGGCCCCCGGGGTCCCGGACTGATGTGCAGACGGACGAGTAGCGTGCGCAGTCCAGGAACAGCCGCTCTTCGCTCCTTTAGGACTCGGAACACCACCAGGTCGGCCGTTCTGTGAGTGCTTTTCAGAGACAGTGTCGTTAGTCTTACGTAAGGCCCTGTTTATGCGCTTATGAACGAACGCTGCGCTTCATCTTGTGGACAGCCGCCTTTGTTAGGACGGACCGTGGTATTTCTTTGCAAAGGGACAACCCGGGGACTGTGGCCTGGCGCCTCCTCCCTGGATAGCCTCGCGGCTCTGCCCGGCCACGGAGCGGGAGCCGCTGTGCCCCTGAGGCCCCTTGGCACCTACACGTCTGGACTCCTAAGCTGAGGGTGTGCAAAGCCCCCTGTACGGTGGGTGACATTGAAAGGGGACAGGAGAGCTGGGCGAGGTGGCACCCACTTGTAATCCCAGTACTTGGGAGGCCAACACGGGAGGATCGCAGGTTCAAGACCAGCCTCAGGTACTTAGGCTCTCTGCAACTCAGTGAGACCCTGTTTCAAAATAAAAAGAAAGGAAAGAAAGAGGACGGGCATCAAGAACTGTGAGCGTCTAGCAGTCACAGATTTTTTTTTTCATTCTCCCTTCAAGCTACACTCCCAGCCCAAGTTGATACCTACTTGGAGACAGGATCCTCTAGGTGGCTGAGAGCCCCACCCAGTGGCCGAGCGTGCGTTTGTGTAACAGGATTTCTTCAGCACCTGCCACTGGGCAGAGCCTGGCTCCTACGTATCCTCTCTCTTCAAGGGTTAGTTTTCAGTTTTACTTCTGAGCCCAGAGGAGGACGACTCATGAGCCCAAGCCTTATTTTAGCTTTTAAAAATTGACAAGTGTTGCCTGGCGTGGTGGCGCACGCTTGTGATCCCCGCGCTTGGG
Source organism: Muscardinus avellanarius (assembly GCF_963383645.1). Classification (NCBI taxonomy): domain Eukaryota; kingdom Metazoa; phylum Chordata; class Mammalia; order Rodentia; family Gliridae; genus Muscardinus; species Muscardinus avellanarius. The sequence goes on along the minus strand of NC_137801.1, from coordinate 89,810,792 downwards.
AGGCGGAGACAGGAGGATCGCGCTGGTTCGAAGACAGCCTCGCTGGCTTAGGAGACCCTGTTTCCAAATAAAAATATAAAAATAGGTCTGGGAGTGTAGTCCAGAGGTAGAAGGGCTTCCAGGAACCCCAGTACCACCAAAAAAAAAAAAATGACGAGTGTCTCCCCACCTAGAGCTCCTGCGGTGTTTGGTGAACAGAGGATCCATCTGTGAGGAAGTTCTGACACTTGGTCAAGCCCGGGCACCACCCGCCGCCCCCAATGGGATGATGGGAACGTGAGAATTCCGAGGAAAAGCCAGCTCCCACCCACCCCTCCTGGGTCACCCGTAAAAGGAAAACTGTGCGACACCCAAGTGGCGTGTGCTCCCTTGAATGTGTACCCCGCTTTCCTAAGAAACCTCCACCTTTGTCTCAAAAACAGAAGAAACCATGAGCCTAGCTGGGCACGGGGCGCACACCTGCAATCCCGGCAGGGACTCTGAAGGAGGAGGAGGTTAGGCTCAAGGCCAGTCTGGGTAATTTGGTGAGACCCTGGCTCAAAATAAGAAATAAAAAGGGCCAGGAATGTAGCTCACGGCAGAGCACCTCTGGGTTCAGTCTCAGTACTGAAAAAAAAAAAAAAAGAAAAGAAAAAGAACGTTAATTATATTAATTATAAGATAGCCAGGGCACTTCACAACTGATCAGCCAGCTGGGTGCTGCACTGACCCCACCTGTAATCCCACTACCTGGGAGGCTGTAATCCCACTACCTGGGAGGCTGAGGCAGGAGGATCGTGGGCCAGAGGCCAGCCCGAGTGATTTGGTGGGGCCCTCAGCAACTTAGCGAGATCCAGTTTCAAATTTAAAAATTAAAGGGATTAAGGGTGTAGCTTGGAGGTAGAATGCCCCAGGTTCAATCCCCAGTAACACACACACACACACACACCCCTTAAGCCCTGACCAGCCAGCAGGTTCCTCTCCTCCCTGCCTTCTTTGCACTGAGTCACTTGGGGCGCTATTCTCTGTCTCAGCCCTCCGGTTTCTTTCTTTTCTCCTGTATGTTGACTTAGCTGTGGCCCTGCCCCTCCCTGTCCTGCCGACCGTGGACAGAGGAGGTTTTGCAGACAGCCAGGTATCGCCGTGAGGAGCAGCTGGCGGCGGCCCCTTCCGCACAGCGCCTGGCCGGCCGCCCTGCCCTGGACCTGCAGGCAGCGAGCCGGCTCTGGTCTGAGCAGCGAGTCTCCGGGAACTCTGAGCGCCCCACATCCCATTTGCTTCAATAACGTGAAGCCTACTTTTCCAAGAAAAGAAGCAGGCAGATCCCGGCATGACTCACTGGAGAACAATAGTTAAGTCATAATTTATTTTCACCTTCTTCCCTGAGAAAAGGAAAAGAATATTGATTAGTTATATAGGGAATGTGAACAGGCCCGCATCCAGGGAGCCGATCCGCGCCCCACAGACTCACTCACAGCCGACGGGACGTTGTGTGAGCGAAGGCTGAGCCCGTGTGTGGCTATGGCAAGGGGTCCCGTCGCCCTGGAGGCAGGGGCGCGGCCCGGCGAGGACAGGGTCCCGTGCCGGCCACCCCTGCCTGCTGCCCGGCCGCCAGCCCCGTGGCTCCCGTCCCTGCCTGCTCTCCACGCCGCGGCCCCACTCCACGTCCTTTTAGTGTGGGTTTGCGGGAAGCAAGCTGCGGGGGTCTTCTCTCCTGAAAATGCTTTTACATTTTCCTTTTTTGGGGGGATAATACTTTTTCTTCCACCTTGTTGACATTCACGTACCATGACAATTCATGTACCACGAAGTTTGCCTGTTTAAAATATACCATCAGAGCTGGGCGTGGTGGCGCACACTTGTAATCCCAGCATTCAGGAGGTGGAGACCGGAGGATCATAGTTTGCGGACAGCCTCAGCTACTTAGCGAGGCCCTTCGCGACTCAGTGACACCCTGTTTCAAAAAAAAAAAAGTTCCAGATGTGGTGGTGCGTACTTATAATCCCAGTGCTTGGGATCGCACAGGTTCGAAGCCAGCCTCAGCTGCTTAGTGAGACCCTGTTTCCAAATAAAGTATAAAATAGGGCTGGGGTGTAGCCCGGAGGGAGAAAGCCCCTGAGTTCTACACCCCAGTACCACACACACAAAATTAAATTTAAAAAGACTGAAAAAATAAGGCTGGTGTACAATGTCCCTGGGTCCCATCCCCAGTACCGCAAAAAATAAAATAAAATATACAGTCAGGGCGGTTTAAGAGTTGTGTACCTAAGGAGCATAATCTCATTTTAGGACATTTCCATCTCCCCTCAAAGAAACCTGTGCCCACTGCGGCACCTGCTCCCAGCACCCACTCCCCACATCCAGGCGCCACCGCGTCTGCCTGTTTCTATGGGTGCAATTAAATGGACATTTCAGAAAACAACCACGTAGCACGTGGCCTTTTAGAACTGGCTTCCTCCCTTCTTAAACGTGCTCGGGCTCAGAGCGAGCATGGTGGTGAAACACCTCTCAGTTCCGCCTCCAGGATCCAGTACCAAGAAAAGAACAATCTCAAGATTCTAGGGGCGGGCGCGGCGGCTCCACCTGTGCCCCGCGCTGGAGGCCGAGATGGGAGGCGCAGGTGGAGGCCAGCCTGCCCCAGCAGTCTGGCGATGCTCTCAGTGACTTAGTGCCCTGTTTCAAAATAAAAAATAAGATAGAGCTGGGTGTGTAGCTTGGGGTAGCACGCCCCGGTTCCATCCGGTGCCCGCACACCCACACACTAGGGGCCTCAGCACGGGCAGCCGACGCACCCCGCCTCTCCTCCTCAGCGCTCTGTAAAGCTCTGCCACTTAAGCACACTCGCAGCCCTTCGGAGACGAGGTTTCTTTACTCACCCAGACTGTGGCGGGCATCATACTGTGTTTTATTGTTGAGCAATATTCTAGTCTATGTATGCAACCCACTTTTATATGTCCACCCACAGATGGGTATCCAGGTGATCCGGGTGTCCTGGCTTATCACATAGATGCTGTGAACGCTGCCGTACAAGTTTCGGTGTACACACTTCCTTTCAGTTTTTTATTGTTATAAAATGCAGCTACCATAAAATTCGCCATCTGAGCCACTTTCAAGTACACGGTTCAGTGGATTAAGTACACCCAGACCCCTGTTCTGTGCTGACCATCCATCCATCTCCAGAACCCTTCATCTTGCAAAAGGGAAACTCTGTACCTATTAAAACTGGCTCCCCTAGAAGGAAAATAAATAACCTATACTTTGGGTGGATTAAAAAAAAAACAACAACTGGCTCCCGGTCCTCCGCCAACCTGGCCTCCACTTTCCACTCCTCTGTGGTGCTGGAGCCCTCTGAGCGCCACACGCGAGTGCAGCCTTCGTGTTATTTTGTGTGTGCGTGACCGGCTTGTTTCAACTAGCTTAATGCCCCTAGGTTCATCCATGGTCTAGCACACGACAGAATTCTCTTATTGACTATCTTCAGGCTGACGGAGGAGATCGACGTCTGCCCCTTGCGTGTGTGTGTGTGCGCGTGCACGCGTGTGTGTGTGTGAGGAGGAGGAGGAGGAGGAGGAGAAGGAGGAGGAGGAGGAGGAGGAGAAGGAGAAGGAGGAGGAGGAGGACGACGACGACGATGACGACGACGACGACTGGGTATTGAACCATGGGCATTCTACCTTGGAGCTACACTCCCAACCCTTTTTGTTTTTATTTTTTTATTTTGAAACTGGGTCTCACTAAATTGCTGAGGCTGCCCTTGAATCTGCAAGCCTCCTGACTCAGCCTCCCAAGCACTGGGATTACAAAATGCCCAGCTAGATATTTGTTTTATATATGCCTTAAAGCCTTTTTATCCCTCATTTTACACACTCCCCCTGTTGATTTTTTGATAGTGAAATATTTAAATTACTATCTTCTTTCCTTTTGTGTATGTTCTGTAGCTATTTTCTTTATTACCATAGGGACTGCATTTCACATTCTAAGATTATAACACTTGGATTCGTATTAGCATACTTTCAGTAATGCTTCAGCTTTACATTTTTTCCGTGTGTGTGTGTGTGTGTGTGTGTGTGTGTGTGTGTGTGTGTGTTGGGATTACCCCGAGCCCTATTTTCTGTTTTATTTTGAAACAGAGTCTCACAAGTTTGCGAGGACCTCACCAAGTTGCCGAGGTTGGCCTTGAACCTGTGATCCTCCTGTCTCAGTTTCCCAAGTACCGGGATCATAGGCATGTACCACCAGGCCTAACTCTTCTTTGGCTATTGGTGTTATGAAATTACTTATTTACATACAAATTAATGCAAATTAATAATTTTAAAAATTTATATCTTAAATAATAGAGACGATAAAATATGGAGATACAAACCAAAGTTATAATAATATGCATTTTTTAGTATTGAGTGTTGAACCCACGGGTGTTCTACCTCTAAGCTACACCCCCAGCCCTTGTTATTATTACTTTTTAAAATTCTGATCCAGCGCCTCACTAAATTGCTGACTGTCCTGCTGAATCGCCGAGGCTTGCCTCAGACCCTCAGGCCCCCCGTCTCAGCCTCCCAAGTGCCGGGATTACAGGTATGCAGCACCTGCCAGGCTAGTCCTGGCTTTTAGGCTACTCAGGACTTGTAAAATGTCTTCATCTCCTAGTCTCGTAGAGGGTAGATGGCGCTGCCGGCCACGTTTCGGCGACCGTGGCTTTCCCCGTCTGGCGGATTTGCCTCTGGGACGTCCGTATTTTGTCACTCAGCGTCAGGGCCGAGCCGGCCTTCTCTGCTCCATCGCACAGGACAGCCTGCCTTCTCTCAGGATGGCGTGGCAGCAATGCGCCCGGCTTTCGCTTACCCAGCGACGTCTTGATTTCTTTCTTTCGACGCCCAGGGCCGGTGTGGGCTGCGCCGGCATTCCTTCCTCTGGCAGCGGCGCCCGGCCTTCGCTCTCGCAGGCTCTGGGGCGTGATCTGCGACGTGTTGACCGCCCTTGGGCGTCCCGCGTCGGTTCCTCTGGCCGCTGTTTAGAGATCCTTGGTCTTCCTGTGGCTCGATTGCAGTGTACTTCAGGGCGGGTTCCTCTTGCTTGGATTCCACCGAGCTTCCTGGATGTTTATATTTCTGTGTTTCACTAACGCGGGATCGGCAGCCACTGTTTTCTCAAATCTCTACTCTCCCCCTTCTCTCTCTGCTCTTCTGAGACTCCCACAGTGCAGACGCTCCGTGCCGTCTCTGCCGTCTCTTCTTTCTGCTCCTCCGACCCGACAGTTCCCGTCGTCCCTTTTCCTCGTCTTCTCGTAGAAGCCCTCTCTCGTGAGTTTCCCACTTTGGCCGTCCTTCTTTCCATCCCCAGAATCTCCTTTTGCTGTCTTTTAGCTTTTCCTGTCCCTCTGTTGACGTTTGGTCTTGTCCGGGCGTCATTTTCTTGACCGTCTCCTCACCCCTCAGTTTCGGGAGCGTCTTTAATATTGCTGTTCTCATGTCTTTGTTTACTTTATCTACCGTCAGATCTTTTTCAGAGACAGTTTCTATCGGTTTGCTTTTCCCTTTGAATGGTTTTCTATTCCTCTGTATCTACTGTGGTTTCTTTTCGGTATGAGTGGACACTGGACATTTTGGTCTAACAATGTGGTAACTCTGGAAGTCAGCTTCTCCCCCAGGGGTGTGGATGCTTCTCGTCATGATTTGACTGATGGCCGTAGGCTCTCGGCGCTGATGAGCAGTGTGAGGTGTAGTTGGGCCGCAGATCTTGTCTGCGCCCGTGCCTCTCCTCTCGCTGGCCATGCACGGTGAATCTCTAATTTCCCCTGAAGTGTGGGTGCTTTTGAATGGTCTTTACTGCTTGACTCTCCAGGGGGCACAGAGAAGTGTGGAGGGGTGGGGGAAGGGTGCTAGCCCAAGCCCCCAGGAATTCACCTGGATCTGGGAGGAGCCCGCACCGGAGAGGCGTAAGGAGCACTCCCGCAGCCGAGCGCAGGCCCCGTGTCCTCCACGGGGTAGGGCTCTTTGCCCACTTGGTTCTCTGCATGTCAGGCTGCTCCCGGACCCCGAGCACAGTGGCCTGCCGTTGGCTGAGAACTCGGGGCCTGGGCAGGGCCTGATAGAAGGGGACTGGAAACTAAGACCGCCGTACCCCTGAACGGGGCGCGCCTCCCGGGGACTCAGAGCGTCCCGCAGCCGCTCAGAGCGGTGGGCCTTCACTTGTTGTCTGGGTGGGAAAGAGGTTCCTGGTGTTTTTCACTCCCCGTCTTACCAGAATCCCTCGGGGACAGAGGTTTTTGTTTCCCTGGGGTAGAGCCCTAGGAGCGAAATTGCTGGGTAGTTATGGTAATTTTATGTTTAACACTTAGAGGGACTGCCAGGCTTTTCCAGAGACCGTCCTAGTGTCCATTTCCCTAGCAGACGGTTCCGGCTTCTCCTTCTACCTTGCTCTTGTCCGTCCAGCACTTTGATTTAAGCCTCGTACTGAGTGTGGGGCGGCGGCGCACTGTGGCTGGATTCCGATCCCCTGGTGACGAGGATGAGAAGCACCTTTTCATGTGTTTAGCGGCCACTCGTTTGCCTTCTTTGTGCAAGTTTCTGTTCAAATCCTTTGTAAATGGGGTCTTTTTATTGTTGAGTTATAAGGACTCTTCATATATAATGGATATAGTGTCCTTACCAGATACGTGGTTGGCAGATGTCTTTTCCCAGTATGAACCATTTTTACACTTTCTTGATATTCCTTTGAAGCAAAAGCTTGTGGTTCAGCTAAAGTCAGAGCTTATATCCCCCGGTGTGCTGGATATCGCACCTGAACGGTGATCGCCGAGGCTGAGATCATAGACTCACTCCCGTCCTTCTGAGGGCATTCTAGTTCAGCGCGCTTAGGTCTGCGCTCCGTTTTGAGGCACCTTATCTTGGTGTGAGGCAGGAGTACAGATGAGTCTTGTGTGTTGATGTCACCTGTCCAACACGACTCGTTGAAATGACGGTTCCCCTCAAAGTCTTTCTGTCCTTGCTGACAGCCAGCGCTCACCGCCGGCTTTGCCTTCCTTGACTCTCACTACTTGCCCTGGCGAAGCTGAAGCGGCCTCGTGCGGGCGGCACAGGCCGCATCTCTGTTTCATTTAGTCTGACACTCGTTCCCTTTTGAGTTATTAGTCCCTTCTTTGGGCTGGGATTGAGCCCAGGGGCATTCTGCCTCCGAGCCACACCCCGGCCCTTTATATTTTAAAAAGGATCTCCAAGTTCTAGAGGGCTTTTACTAACGTGGTGAGGCTGGCTTTGAGCCCGAGTCCTCTTGTCTCAGCCTCCCAAGTACTCGGATTCCGCCTGCACTGCCAGGCCGGCAGCTCAGTCCATTCGCACGCGGTGTACTGCTGATACGCTCCCACTGTGTTTGCCAGTTTTCTTTGTTTTCTTCCACTTATTTCCTGAGAACTTTGTTCTTCATTTATTCCTTTACAACCTCCCTGGGTCCTTTTTTTTTTTTTTTTTTTTTTTTTGCTGTGACACTGGGGGTTGAACCCAGGGACACTCTACCCCCAGGGTACATCCCGACCCTTTTCACTTTGAGACAGTCTCACCAGATTGCTGAGGCTGGCCTCAAACCTGCAGTCCTCCTGTCTCAGCCTCCCGGCCCCTGACTGCAGGTGGTCCCCATGCCCAGCTCCTCCAGGCACTTGCCCAGCATCTCTTTTCATTCCTTACTGACTCTTTTTTCCTTCCAGTACTGGGGGAGGAACCCAGGGGCGTTCTACCTCTCAGCCACACCCCCAGCCCTATTTTATTTATTTATTTATTTATTTATTTATTTATTTAGCGGTACTGGGGATGGAATCCAGGGGCATTCGACCTCCGAGCTACACCCCCAGCCCTATTTTTTATTCTTTATTTTGAAACAGCGTCTCACTAAGTTGCAGAGGGCCTCACTAAGTAGCTGAGGCTGTCTGCGAACTGCGATCCTCCAGTCTCAGCCTCCCAAATGCTGGGATTACAAGCATGCACCCCACGCCTGGCTCCCCAGCCCTATTTTTTATTTTGAAACAGGGCCTCCTGGGATAGTGATGAATTCCACCGGCAAAGGGCTGACCCGGGAGGCCAGTGTTGGGAGGGAGCGCTTGGGAAGGGTTGTGACCAGGTGCGGGGCTCCGACAGGATCGCAGGGGTCCAAGCAGAACCCGAGGGCGGCTGCAGAGTTAAGCCCTCTGTAGGGGAGCCCTTAGCTCTCCCCAGCCCACGCTCGGGCGTGTGTAGCAGGCGTACAGATATTTTCCTCTGCATTGTGTAGGTAAATAGAGTGGCTTGCAACCTTTCAAACCCTGAATTAGTCTCTTTTTCTTAATGTGTACACGCCCGTGGGTTTTCAATAGCAGTGTTTGCTCACCTGGAGCTCTGGCGCAGCCGCGAAGGCCAGGAGCAGAGGGGCAGGGCAGGCCCCACATGGAGGCTTCTTTGGAAACAGGACTCCCTGGGTTCTGTGGGCGCCCACGTAGACACGAATAATCGCGCTGTGTCCCAAAGAGGGGCCCGCAGGGGGCTGGCCTCCTTGGAAGTCAACTAGAAGCCGGCCCCCAGGCCCTATTAAGTCAAAGAATCAGATTTCCTCTGCGGGCCTCGGCCTGGGCAGGTGGGCGGAGGCAGGTGCCGTGGAGGGCTCTGGCTGGAACGTGGCGCTCCCTCAGAGGCAGCGGGCGACAGCTCTTGGGTCGCCGCCTGCTCCGGCTGACATTGTCATTCACTCCTTTTCTGTGAATTTCGCCAGGGTGGGGAGTATTATGGCATGGGAACAGAGAAATTGCCGGCCTGAGATGTGCCCGCGGGCTCTTGTTCTCAGCTATTTGTGGAAAACAATAGCCAGCCCTCCTTTTTGCGGTAAGCTTAAGCAATTTTATTATTACAAAGACAGCAAGATAGAAATAGATATTAAAGCCCTACACACAAGGGGTGTGGGGAGTGACCAGAAGATAAGGTACGGAGTTGTGGACACAGAGCAGTGTTTGTAAAGATGCACCAACCTTCCTCTTGCTCGACCAGTGACCTTTTGACTAGGTGTGAGCCGCCCATTTACTCCCTGCAGGCCCTGCTGTTGTTAAATCAATTTTTATTGGTGCATTGTAGGCATACATCTTAATGGGATAAAAAACTTGTGAAGATATACACGCACACATCACCCAATCAGCCCCTTCCCAAATCCTAGCCCTTCCCTCCCCCTCCCTCCTTCCCATGCTTGGTTTCCTGATTAACTTTGATGGGTTTTTTTTCCTTCCATATATGGTCAAGTTATTTTTGACAAGGTTTCCAAGAACATTTGGTGAAGGAAATAATAATCTTTTCACTAAATATTGTTGAAAAATAATAACTACATGAAAAAGAATAAAATTGGGCCCTTACCTAACACCATATACAAATATTAACTCAAAATAGATAAAAGACCTAAATGTAAATCTTAGGACTATAAACTTTTAGAAGAAAACCTGGGTCATAAAGCTTCACAACATTGAAATTGGCAGTGATTTCTTGGATATGATTCCAAAGGCACAGGCAACAAAAGAATAAACAAACTTAATTAAAAAAATAGAAAAATATTGTACATCCAAAGACTATGTAAACAGAAAGTTACTGATGGAATGGGATAAAATATTTCCAAATGTTATATCTGAAGGTATATTGATATTCCAAATAGAAATCCTAAAAATTAGCAACAATAAAAGCAAAACAATACAATTTAGAAATAGGTAAAAGACTAAAACAGATAATGAATCTCCAAAGATTTTTATAGGATCAATAAACACATGAATATCACTAATAATTATCATAATATAACTAATCACTAAGGAAATACAAATAAAACCTATAGTGAAATACTACTTCACATTTGTTAGGATGGCTGCTTAACATGAATTACCTTGCTCCAGCCCTTTACCTTGAGTTTGTTACTCTCTTTACTTGTAAAGTGTGTTTCTTGTAAGCAGCAGATGGATGGATTCTGGTTTTTAATCCATTTTGCCACTTTATGTCTTTTTATTGGGGAATTGAGGCCATTTACATTCAGTATGACTATTGAGAGATAACTTTTAATTCCTAACATGTTAAGATTTTATTTCTGTTTGAAATACTGTTTATTCTTCTTTGCTTAGTTGTCTGCTGGATGGAAAATCTTGTTTCTCTGGTTCTGGTGTGTGTTACCTATTTCTTCTTTGTAGTTAATCTCTTTGAGTATTTTCTCTAGCGCTGGTTTTGAAGACATAAATTCCTTGAGTTTCTGTTTGTCATGGAAGCTTCTTATTTCCGTATCTAATTTGATAGTTTTGCTAGGTAGGAAAATTTGGGCTGGAAGTTGTTTTCTTTCAGAGTTTGGAATATGTTACTCCAAGCCCTTCTGGCCCTCATGACTTGGTTTGGGAAGTCTGGAGTGATTCTAATTGGTTTGCCTCTGAATGTCACTTGGCCCTTTGTTTTTGTTGCCTTTAAGATTCTCTGCTTGGCTTCCACATTAGTCATTTTGACAATTATGTGGCGTGGGGATCCTCTTCTTTGATCCTGTCTAAAGGGAGTTCTATAAGTTTCCTGGACCTGTGTATCGACCTCTTGCTCTATGTTTGGAAAATTTTCTGCTATCACTTCCTTGAAGAGATTGTTGATCCCTTTGGTTTCACCTTCCTTTCCCTCCTCTATTCCAATTATTCTTAGGTTAGCTCTCTTAAAATGGGCCCATATTTCTTCAATGTCAGATTCCTGCTGTCTGATTTTTTTTCTAAGTTATAAATTATGCATTAATTTTTGGAGTGATCATCTTCTAGGAGCGAGATTCTATTCTCCATGTGATCTAATCGATTGTTTATAGTTTGAACTGATGCCTTTACTTCAATGATTGCATCCTTTATTTCTTTTAGACTCTCTGAATTCTTTTCGAAAGTCCTGTATTATTTCTACAGTTAATTGCTGATTTGATCTTCTGGAGATCTCTAAATTTCGGTGTTATCAGGTTCTGATATTATGGGGTTGTGGGCATTCATTGCTTTATTGTTGTTCCTCTTTCCCATGATGTCAGAAGTTTGTGCCTTCTCTGGATTCTTCCCCGGGTCACCACGACTTCACTTAGGGTGTTCTGGATCTCATGTTTGTGGTAATCTCAGCTGCCACTACTCCTTCACTGGGTTGTATCGTAGAGACTCAGACCCAGGGAGTTAATCGAGGCTGTGTGAGACCGTGGGGGTGCCGAGCTGGGCGTTTCCCACGGGGGGCTGCGACTAGGGTGTGGTATCTTTGCCACCACTACTCTTTCACTGGGTTGGACTACAAAATCTCAGACCCGGGGAGATTATCAAAGCTGTGCAAGTCCCTGGGGGTGCAGTGCTGGGATTTCTCCTGTAGGGGCTGCAGTTTCACTTACAGTTATTGTGCATGTTGATCTGGAGCTGTCGTGGGCATGGTGAATTTGCCGTCACTGCTGGCAATATGGCACTGCTGCCATGCCCTCGGCCGTGAGGCTGGCGTATTTCTTTTCTGGTTTTGAGCTCCTTTCTGAGTCCCTGGAAGGCGTGATGAGCTTGGATACTGGGAGTTTTAGACATTCATTGAGCTGAAAGAACTGCTGAATTCCACCCGAATGATCCGCAGCTGCTCACCTCAGCTCCTGTTTACCTTTCCTCTCTGGAGCCTGTGCTGTGAGGCATGATGGCGCCGGTATGGCTCCGCGGTGCAGGCTCCCTGTTTTTAATGGTTATGAGGATTATGATTATGGAGATTTTTGCCTAGCTCAAAAGTCTTCCTGCCTCAATGCAGGTGTAGGAGCAGGTCTTTGTTAGGACCAGAATGATTAGCAAAGTCAGGGGTCATGAGGTATCTGCCCCCCTTGACAGAGGCCTGGGCCCTCCTCCTGCATTCCTGGAGGATTCTAGCCTGTCTGCTCTAAGTTATTTATTATATAAACTTGTTTTTAGACTATGAAGGTCCTAGGTCCCAACTCTTCTGTCTACTTGCTATTTACTTTTAGTGAGGGAACTCTGCATTATAACAGCTGCCTGAGTGCCTGGCAGCAACCAGGCCCTGACTGCTTTTTACATTTTGAAACTGATTTTCAGTACATTAATACCAAAGTCATTTTCCAAATTCATTTACCAATACATTAATACCAAAGTTATTTTCCAATACCGGCACATTAATACCAAAGCTATTTTGAAATACATTTGGAAGCCATTTCCCCAATACTGGCTCAGGGAACTGTGTTCAGAAGGGTGAGTTATCTGTCCCCACAGAGACATGTCACATGTTCTAGAAGCTTCTGACCATGTTAGGCTGGGCTCGTCTGCGATGCTCTGAGCATGGCGGCCTGAGGCAGCGAGAACTCTTCCAGCCACGTTGCCACCCCCCAAGTCCACCAGCCCACTAAGGGCGATTCCACTGCTGAGCTGAGAGCCGTCGGGCTTCCGTTCTATCCCCTCCCGTAACAGAGACATGCGGCCCATGTTCTGCATGCTCACCAGCAGGCGTCTGCTGTGACCTCGGATGCCTTTTTACCGTTCCTAGCAGTAGATGGAGTCCCCCAGCTGTTGGGATTGGAAAACTCGGTGAGCCGTCTAATGATTGAATACCGTGAGTGGCCAGTGGGCCATTGGCACAGGGAGACGTTCCATGAGATAAGATCGACGATGCCCGCCGCCCGCCAGGGCCCGTCAGTCCTTGTGTGTATGTGAGGGGGGACACAGTCCTGTGTGTGCACGTGTGCGTGTGTGTGTTCGTGGGGGAGATGCCATTGTGCCTCCGCGGCGGCCTCGGCTCTCCACCAGCACAGGCTGCCCGCTGTTTCGGCCCCCTTGGATAGTGTTGGAGACGGAGCCGGTGCTGGTGGGTGCTGGGGTGAGGATTGAGCCCTGGCGTCCTGGCACAAGCCTCTGCTCCTTTCCAATACGAATACACAGTCTTGCCCGCGTCTTAGTAGGAAGACTTCGGGACTGGCAAGGTGGACCCTGCCGGAGCTCCGTGGGAGGTGGGCGCCCTTGGCTGTTCCTTTGTTTGTGGGTGGCTTTGCCCCCAGGGAACCTGCCCGTGGTACCTGTGGAGCCGCCCAGGGAGCCCCTCGCTCCTCACCCTGGCGTGCACAGGTGCCTCGTGGGAGGGTCATGGGTAAAGATGGCGCAAGAACTGGCCGTACGTTACGCTCACCATACGGTCTCCCTACTTTCCTAGCTGCTTGGAATTTTTCATAAATTAAAAAAACTCAGTGTAGATAATTGTATTGGCATACCATGTAGTCATGAAAATAACACAAACAATTTCAGTAATGGGGTGTAAGTAGAAAAGCAGAAATTCAAGCTTCCTAAGCTGTGGGTATGTATAAAAAGTATTTTCATAAGCCAGACGCATGGTTGCAGGCCCGGTCCTCCTCTGGAGGCTGAGACAGGAGGATTGCAGGTTCGCGGCCACCTCAGCAACTTAGTGACCACCTCCCCACACAACTTAGTGAGACTCTGTGTCAGAATAAAAACTAAAATAGGGTGGGGGTGTAGCTCAGAGGTAGAACACCCCTGGGTTCAATCCCCAGTGCCTCCAGCAAGAAAGATTGCACTTGTGAGAGAGATTGATTCTTTCTCCACAAGAGGAGAACACAGTTTCTTCCAACACAAGGAAGGCCCTTTGGAAGGCAAGGTGCACACCGCGTGAACGGGAGAAGCCTCTGCTCGGCGGTCCCCACCCGTCACGCAGGCCAGCAACGGAAGGCGCACTCGTGGGTGGTCCAGTGGCCCGAGTGGGTGCGGGCCCCAGACTGTCCACACTCGTCTGTCTGTCTGTCTGTCTGTCTGTGCAGGGCAGGCGCAGCCTCTGCAGACACCCATGGATCCATCTCGTGGCGGTGAGCCTGCCGCTGTGACGCGCCTGGGTAACCTGTGCTCAGCACGTTCTCTGAACCCCGTTTCCCTCTGCTTGTAGTGAGCCAGACATGATCTCCACGAGGCTGATGGACGTCAAGCTTCGAGAGGCAGCGGAAGGCCTGGGGGAGGACAGCTCAGGTAAGGCCTGGCCCGGGAAGAGCCCACGGGTGTGGGCAGGCGAGGGCTGGGGCTCTCGGGCTCTGTGGAGAGAGGGTGTTCAGCCCCGCGTGCGGTCAGGCGCTAGGCCCCGCGCAGTGACCGGGAACCATTCACGCTTTTCCCTTTTTGCCGTACTGGGCTTTGTGGTGCCCTGTAGCACTCTACCCCTGAGCTGCACCCCCAGCTCCTTTTATTTTTTTATTTTTATTTTTTGCAGTACTGGGAATGAAACCCAGGGGCATTCTACCCAAGCAATACGCCCAGCCCTATCTTTTTGTTCTTCATTTTGAAACAGGGTCTCACTGAGTTGCAGAGGGCCTCACTAAGTAGCTGAGGCTGTCCTCGAACCGTGATCTTTCTGTCTCAGCCTCCCACATGCTGGGATGACAAGCGTGCCCACCACACCCGGCTTGAGCTTTTATTTTTAAAGTAGAGTCTCGCTAAGTTACTACACACTGCCTTGAACCTGTGGCCCTCCTGCCCCAGCCTCCCACTGGGATTCAGGTGCCACCATGCCTGGCCGCCCAGATGCCGGATGGCCGCGGTGGCAGTACTTCCTTGTTTCTTTGTAAAACGGGGCTTTTGCCTTTCATTTCCTCTTCCTGAGGCAAGTACGTCCGCATGTTGAGCACGAAGGCAGAGGAGGGGAGGCACATGGACGCCTCTCTCAGCTAAGAGTATGCAGACGTCCTAGCAGGGGCCTTCGCACATCCCAGGCTGGCCTGATCATCGAGGCACCCCGAGGCCGCCTCTAGCCCTTCCCGTAGCTTTTGACTCTCCGTCAGGAAGCCTTTGCTGATGGCCTTTCGGGGCTGGATCCAGGCCCGGCAGTCATCATCTCAGAACCCCTCCTGGCACTAGCCAGCAGTCACTGGCTCACTGCTGCTCAGCCACTGCCGTCCACGCCACAGTAAGAAACGTGGGTCCCGAGACTTCGCTCCCCAGAGGGTGGCCATCTACACGCCTCTTATTTAGCTAGCAAAGCCCTCCAACCCTCTCTCTGGTTTAAAGTCAAGATGCCAGAACTTGGGGTGGGGGGTCACACCTGTAATCCCAGTACTTGGGAGACTGAGACATGTCTCAAAGTAAAAAATTAAAATGGCAGAGGGTGTAGCTGAGTGGCAGAATGCCCCTTGGTTCAATCACCAGTACAGGCAGGCAGGCGGGAAGGATAAGGGAGGAAGGAGGGAGAGCGGGGGGGGGGGGTCAAGATGCCAGTAGTTTCTAGTACTTGGAGCCTGAGACAGGAGGATCACAGGTTTGAGGCCAGCCTTAGCAACCTAGCGAGACCATTTCAAACTAAAAACTAAAAGGGCTGGGGGTGTAACTTGGAGGTAGAATGCTCCTGGGTTCAGTATACGGTGCCACACACAAAGAAAAAGATACCTTAGTGATTTTCTTGGATACGGTTAAGGAAGAATGCCTTCCAACAAGAGTAAGCTCTGGCGTCAGGTATTAACTTCACCAAGGGCTGTTTCATATATTGAAATTCTCTTATCATTCTCTGTTGAACCACTTTAGTTTGTATCATCAGTAGATACCGATGAACTCAAATACGAGACGAAGGTTTGTGAAAGAGTAGCCCTGAGGAAAAACGGAAGTTTTCAATTCTTTTCCTATTATGAAACACTTAGTTGTTCCTTATTTTAAATAGATACTATTTGAATAAGTGTTTCATTATCCTAAAACAACCTTAATAAATGCTAATTTAGGATACTTCTAGAAGTCACCGTGAAGAATCAGTTTTAGAAAAATAAGGAGAGAAGCTGGGCATTCTTTTTACCTCCCCGTGACGGTGAGGTTGAGGTGTTCAGACAAAGCTTTCCTCTCTTAAAATTAAGATGCTAGCCAAGAACCAGGTGTGCGGCGCACGCTGGTAACCCCATCACCTGGGAGGCTGAGACAGGAGGATCCCAGGGGTTCACAGAGTGTATAAAATCAACTCAGACTTCATGATCGTAAAGTATGAAATTCCAAAGAGAAAATATTTATGACCTAGGGTTAGTCTAAAGTTCTGAGATATGACACATCAGTGCACAAAAGAAAAGTTCCAGGGAGCCATAAGAAGCAACATGATAGCCAGCCAGTGCAGCACGGCAGGAAGAAGGAGTAGAGAACTTAGCTACGGAAGGGCGAGGTGAACCGTCTCCATCTGCAGACGACACGACCGTCTAAAATACACAAAGTACCCAGAACTCTTAAACAGGTTAGCAAGGTTGCAAAATATAGATCCTAATATAAAAATCAATTGTACTTCAGTATATAGAAATGAAGAATTAAAAGTAAAAATGAAATGTTAAAAGTGCCATTTACAGTAGCACCAAATAAGTGAAATACTCAGGTATGCATCTAACGAAATATGTATAGAGTTTGTATACTGAGAAATCTGAATAATTTCCGGGTGTGGTGGCGCACGCTTGTAATCCCCGCGCTTGGGAGGCTGAGACAGGAGGATCGCACAGGTTCGAAGCCAGCCTCAGCTACTTAGTGAGGCTCTCAGCAACTTAGTGAGACCCTGTTTCCAAATAAAATATAGAATAGGTCTGAAAATATAGCCCAGAGGTAGAAAGCCCCTGGGTTCCATTCCCAGTACAACACACACAAAAATAACAATTATTAAAGAAAGTTAAAAAAAAGTCCTAAGCCAGGCGTGGTGGCGCACACTTGTCATCCCCGCGCTTGGGAGGCAGAGACAGGAGGATCACGCAGGTTCGAAGCCAGCCGCACACGCTGGCTTAGGAGACCCTGTTTCCAAATAAAAATGCAAAAATAGGTCTGGGAGTGTAGCCCAGAGGTAGAAGGGCTTCCAGGAACCCCAGTGCCACCAAAAAAAAAAAAAAAAAAGGTCCTAAATACATGGAGAGAGACTGTGTCTTTTAGAAGACTCTGTTGCTAAGATGTTAACCATCCTTACCAAACTGAGCTGTAAATGTTGCGTTAGTACATGTAGATGTAGTGTGCTGTTTATAAGTTGGCTATGAAAGTCAGAAATATAGCGACTGATCTTTTCTTGTTGCAGTGTTGAGATCAAGTCCAGGGCCTTGCATGTGCTAGGCATGTATTCTACTGAGCGCTACCCCCAGCGTTGTAATTTTTTTTTAACACCCATGAAGGTTCAGAATTGTTTTTTTAAGGAAGAAGCCAACTCTGAAGGAATGAAATTAAAGTGATATAGGGATGATTTGCTTTGAAATAACCCACAGGAAGTGAGAAGGAAATGGGTAAATATGAAGCAGTAAAAATCCCAGCTGTTTTTTTGTTGCAGATATTGACAAGCTGACTCCAAAATTTATATGAAAAAGCAAAGAACTACAATAGGTGAAATACTTTTGAGAAATAAAGTGGAAGGACTCAAAATACCTAGTGTCAAGACTTGTGATAATCAAGACAGTGAAGTACTGGGAAAAGATAGGTGCATAGACGTAGCACAGAACACGGTCTAAAAGGAGACCCAATGACATGTTCGGCTGACTTTTCACAAAGCTGCAAATCAGGAAAGAAGAATGTTTTCAACAAATGGCAAGAAAACAGTTGGACACTCGTGTGTTTAAAAAGTGTTGCTCTACACCTCACAGAGTGTATACAAATCAACTCAAAAGACATGATAATAATAAAATTGTAAAACTCTAAAGCTTTTTTTTTTTAAGAAAAATATTCTTTATTTTCCACTTGCCATAAGTCCAGATAATAAAAGACAGTCTTTGCCAGAAGGCTGCCAGTCTCTCCTGGTTCAGCCACTAGAGGACGGTGTGGTCACATATGCTGCCAGACCCTTTAAAAGGCAAAGAGAGACCTTGATGGACAGCAATGAATGTAAAGCTTTTAAAAGAAAGCTTAAAGAGAAAATATTTATGACCTAAGATTAGACCAGAAGTCCTGAGATATAGCACATCAGTGCATAAAAGGAAAATCTGATAAATTGGACTTCATCAAACTTTAAAACTTGTTCTCCATGAAAGACATGCTTAAGAAAGTAAAAATATAAATCACATCAGGAGAAAGTATTTGTAAACTCAAAGCATATGTAGCCATTGTAATGGTTTAGCGTCACAGTGGGTCCTTTTCCTCAGCTAATATAGAAATAAAGAGTCGGGAAAACTCCAGTTGCAGCGCTAAAGCAGCTTTTCTTAATACAGGATCTGAAAAGGTAAAAGAAAGGCTGCGCTCTCCTGACTGCCACACCTCACTCCTACTCACACACAAGCCGTCAGAGTCTCAACCTGCTGTCTGAGTTTTCTTGCATTCCAATCCCTGCGATGACCCGACCATCAGGGAAGTACTCTCGCACCTCCTGTGGTGCTCCTTACCGTGGGCCGTGCGTGAAGTTACCTGGTCACCGTGGTCTTTGCTAGCATCCCTCCCCACGTTGCCAGGAGACTGCTGGACCTCGGCGAGTTGCTCCCAGCACCCAGAGGTCACAGCGAGGCAGTAGGGTGCGTCTCCCCGAAGTGGGGAGCCCATGACACTCCCCCAAATGGCGAGGGTCCCGGAAGCTTAGAAAGGAGTTCTAGGGAAGTCACATAAAGGTACACAAAACAAAGTAGTTTGGCAAGCAATTTACATCTGCAGAAGGCCCTGAGCCAACACAGAGTCCATTCAGCAAACACATCGGGCAGGCAGTCTGCTCAGCTCTTACCCTATCGTGATCCTGCCCCTCACCCTGATTTTTGAGGGTTTGGTTCACAACTCTGCGCAGTTGGATACTCTACAAGACAGGCAGTAAATTTAAAACAAAGCTTAGCATTCTAGAAGCATCTACGAGCTAAGATAGAAGGCCCAAACCAAGATGGTTGACTTCTGGAAGACTCCTGGTTAACGAAAGGTCATCTGTGGACGCCCAAAGCTAAGCTGGTTGACTTCTGGAAGACTCGGAGTGGAGCATACGATCTGCATATCACAACCGAATGCTCAGGTTATAGTTAGAGGGAAAAGGGCAAAGTCCTGGAACAGTGGGTAATAGCGACCCAAACACAGTAAGTCCAGTGGGGGAGGAATTGGTATTCATGATAACTTCGTCTTGGTTTATGAATGACCATGAGGGAGGACTTTCAAGTGTCAAACACCAGGTAACGATAAGGAGATGGGAATGTCAGCTACCCTGATGTGGCCGGAGCACACTGTAGGCTGACTTGCGCCGCCATACTGTCCCCACCAGTGTGCAGTTACGGCGTGTCAACCGGAGCATTTGAAAGTCAAGGAGCTGGGAATGTTAATTACCCCAGTTTGATCCGTAAGCACTGTACACAAGTACTGAATTATCACACACTACTCCATACATGTGCACAGTTAAAACAGTAATCTTCTTCTTTTTTTAACGATACTAAGGACTGAACCTAGGCGCATTCTACCTCCAAACTATACCCCCAGCCCTATTTTCATTAATTTGTTTTATTAACAGTTTTTATTTTATTTGTTTGTTTGTTTGTTTGTTTGTTTTGGTGGTACTGGGGGTGGAACTCAGGGGCTTTCTACCTCTGAGCTATACCCCCAGACTTATTTTATATATTTTTTGGAAACAGGGTCTCACTAAGTTGCTGAGAGCCTCACTCAGTAGCTGAGGCTGGCTTCGAACCTGCGCGATCCTCCTGTCTCAGCCTCCCAAGCGCGGGGATGACAAGCGTGCGCCACCACGCCCGGCTATTTTCATTAATTTGAAACAGGGTCTCACTAAGTTGCAGAGGGCCTCACTAAGTAGCTGGGGCTGGCCGTGAACCTACAATCCTCCTGTCTCAGCCTCCCAAGTGCTGGAATTACAAGCGTGCCCCACCACACCTGCCTCAGTAATGACCTTTAAAAAAGAAAAACAACTCAGGTTATCACCAGCCTTTGACGCATGGGGACTTGTGTATTTTAGATTGATTTCATGGAAGAGGAAAATCATCAGGGCTCGATTCTGCGATTGCGTTGAAGGCATTCTTGGTTCATTTCTTAGTATCCTCAATTAAACAGAAGCTGAGAGTGTTTTCAGTGTGCAGACCTGGTCTGCAGTGTACTTCTGTAAGGCAAAGGACCTTTCAGAAGCACATGACTGATCCCTGGCAGAAGCCGTGCTTTTTGTCCTGTGTGCACATCCCACATCTGCACACAGACACACACTTGTTACACCTCCAGCCCTTTTTAATAATGTTTAACTTTGAAACAGGGTCTCACTAAGTTGCTGAGGCTGGCCTCGAACCTGTGGTCCTTATATCTCAGCCTCCCAAGTACTGGGATTATAGGCACGTACTACCGTGTCTAGCATAAACACACACCCTTGCCAATTATTATTATTACTACTTTAACTCTGTATAGGAAAGAAAAAATCTAAGTTCAAAACTTTCAAGAAGTTCTTTGGGAAGAAGAAGAGAAAGGAATCCGCTTCGGCCACAGGGAAGAGCACCTGGAAACAGAATCCGGCCAAGAGCGAGGTCATCGCCGTGGAGGAGGCGGGCCTGGTGGGCTACGATTCCGAGGATGAACTCGAGTAAGTGCCTTCCTACAACCCCCCAGAGGGAGGGGCGTCCGGGCGCAGGACGGCGCCGCTCCATCGCGCCTGCCGTGGGTCTGGCTCCGAGCCTGTGGACGCCTCCGTTAGAGCTCCCCGCAGTCAAGTTCTGTTTGTCTTTGAGAACACAGGGATGAAGAAAGTTAGGGAAAAGCAAGACTGGGAAGCTGCCCTGTGCCGACTGTTACGTGGAGTCTAAGTCCACGGTAGCCGGCAACACGAGCCCGGCACTTGGGAGACGGAGACTGGGGCATCGTAGGTTCGAGGTCAGCCTCAGCCACTTAGGGAGACCCTGGTTCAAAGTAAAGAATACAGTAGGGCTCAGGGTGTAGCTCAGAGGTAGAACAACCCCTAAGCTCATTCCTCAGTACCAAAAAAACAGAAGAAAATAAGTCTGTGAGAAGGAGTCAGATATGAGTCCTGCTTCAGTTAAGTCTTTTGAGGACCCCAGGACCACAGGAGAGACATTCTTTCAACTTGAACTGTGCGCCATCTATTAAAAACGTTTTTATTAGACAGAGGCAGGATGGAGCGAAAAGACTTCTTGCTCAGTCTTAGAAAAATTATCCAAAATCCAGGTGTGGTGGTGCACGCTTGTCATCCCAGTACTTGGGAGGCTGAGACAGGAGGATCACAGGTTCAAGGACAGCCTCAGGACGTAGTCAGACTCTCATCACTGCTAGTGAGAAATGAGAAAATAAAATAGGGCTGGAGGTGCAGCTCAGAGGCAGAATGCCTCTGGGTCCAATCCCCAGTAGCACCACCACCACAGAAAACCATTCCAAAGTGTTACTGTGAGGGCCCGCGCCCTGGCGAGGGACATCCGGGGAGGCGGAGAGAAGGAATCCTGATTTCTGTAGCTCGGGCGTGAGAAGCTCCCGTCCCTCCGTGGCTGCAAGGGAGGGGCGGCCCTCCGGCCTCCTCTCAAGCCTGGCCCTCCACGCTGAGCACGGAGCTGGCCAGGATGCTCGCCCTCGGGAGCAGCCGCCCGCCAGGGCTGGGTTTGCGCACCCCGAAGGGTGTCCCTCCTCGCCAGGCGGCCGCCTGTTTTGAGGTGTAGAAATTACACTGACCGCTTGGTGGCACCAGAGAACTAAGGAGGAAACGGGCGCTTTTGATTCTTTCGTATATGTGTATTTTTCCTGCGTCTGCCAGGGAGCGGAGAGTGACCTCTCTGCACCTGTTTCTAGGCAGCGTGTGCTGACTACCTCTGGAGAGCGAGATGTTTCCATGATAACGTTACTGTTGTGGATTATGAGCATCATTGTATAACCGTGGGTTATAATTGCATTGTAACCCATTTATATAATTTACCATATAACTATATTGTGAATAACCATTACGAACTATAGTTTTGAGTTATGGCCAGCTCCACGGGGCTCTAATGCTCACTCCCGCTTGCATGGCCGCAGGAGGCAGAGAGGGAAAGAGGGAGGCCCTGCTCTCGCATGGCGGAGGCCAGAAGCGACAGGGCCCAGCCAGCAAGGGAATTCCACGACCGGAGCAGAGTCCCCAGGGCCACACCCCACTCGGCCGACATCGCCGCCCAGTAAATCAACGACGGTGGGCTGGTCACCGAGAGATGGCAGCCTCACGGCTGAACTGCATCCGCTCTGAACTGATGCCTCAGCTCTCCGGGGCATTCTCCCTCGAACCATGACAGCAGGCTTCTTTCTCTGTCCGTCCCATAAATGTGAGGACACACCAGGCCCTTAAGGGAGTCATGGTGGTTCCTACATGTCAGCTTGCCCTCGCAGGCCAGAGGCTTAACGACGAGGAAGCCACGGCCGGTGTGGTGATGCGCGCGTGTGATCCCAGTACCTAGTACCTAGGGGGCTGAGACGAGAGGATCGCCGGTGTGAGGACACCTTCAGCAACTTAGCGAGACCCTCCGCAACTTAGCAGGACTCTGTTTTAAAATAAAAAGGGCAGAATGCTCCTGGGTGCCGTCCGCAGCAGCGCCACTGACCAGCAAGATCCGGCCCGTAGCAGGGCAGGGCCGCAGCCCCGAAGACAGGCTGGCCGGGCCAGCGCGGCGCAGATGCGCAGCGCGCAGGACGGGCCTCCCGCCTCACCTCCCATCCCCATCTCCTTCCACCTATTGTTCGGGCCGGTAGGAAACGCTGACCGCTAATTCCACATCCTCTGGACATCTTATGGATGTCCTGTGTGCTTGGCCCCACACCAGACCCTTGAGCCTGGGAAGGGGAAGGGCTGGGATGGTGTCCCCCGAGCCAGCGGCGCCGGCCCTGCCTCTGCAGCCCACACCTCATCCAGCCCTGGCCTTTCCACTAAGGGAGAGAACCCACAGAGCCGTCAGCTCCCAGAGAAAGGCCCTCCTCTGCTCTGCTAGGGATTGAACCCAGAGAATTCTACCTCCAAGCTGAACCCCCAGACAGTTTTTATTTTTTTGTTTAGAAACAGAGTCTTGCTAGGTTTCTGAGGCTGGCCTCCAACCTGACCCTCCTGTCTCAGCCTCCCAAGTATTGGGATGACAGGCGTGTGCCCCTGTGCCAGGCAAGTCGTAGTATTTGGCAGCGTGGAGGTTGTTCTGAAGTCAGGGACCCCTGCGTGCTGGATGCCCAGGGCTCCCCGTAGGACCCGCGGGTACCCTGCCTCCCTTCTGCTCCAGCCCAGGCTGGTGAAGGCGAGGGTCTCAAGTGGCTCTTCTGTCCTAGGGAGTCCCGGGGCGCGCTGGGCAGCCGGGCCCTCTCACACGACAGTATCTTCATCCCCGAAGCGGGACAGGATCCCGCTCGGCCTGTGCGGGTGTTTTCCCAAGAAAATGTGTGCGACCGGATTAAAGCTCTGCAGGTAAGCATTTTCTCAGTGGAGTCACTTCCTTGGTATGTCACAGATCAATCCAGAGATTTTAAAGCGATTTCCGCCAGGCGTGGGGGCACGTGCTTGTAATCCCTGTACTAGGAGGCTGAGACCGGAGGACTGCAGGATTGAGGACAGCCTCCGCAGCTTAGTAAGACCCTCAGCAACCCAGTGAGACCCTGTTTCAAAACAAACAAACAAGCCAGGCATGTTGGCACACGCCTGTAATCCCAGTACTTGGGAGGCTGAGACGGGAGGAGCGCAGGTTCAAAGTCGGCCTCAGCTACTTAGTGAGGCCCTCTGCAACTCAGTGAGACCCTGTTTCAAAATAAAGAATAAAAAATAAGGGCAGGGGGTGTAGCTCAGAGGTGGAATGTCCCTGGTTTCATCCCCAGTACTGCAAAGAAAAAAAAAAAGAACAGGCCCAGGTATACTCTGACTACAATGTCCCTGGGATCAATCCCCAGGACCAAACACAGGTATGCTCATGTGTGCGCATGCACACACAACACGTTATTTCCCTTTGGTTTATTTATCTTTTAGTTTCTTTGTTTCTGCAATACTAAGGATGGAACCCAGGAGCATTCTACCTCCAGGCCACACCCCCAGCCCCTTTTTAAAAGTTTGAAACAGGGTCTGGCTAAGTTGCTGAGAGCCTAAGTTGCCGAGGCTGTCCTCGAACCTGCGGCCCTCCTGTCTTGGCCTGCCGAGTACCAGGATCACAGGTGGGGCCACACTGCACCGGCTTATTTGACAATGTATTAAAGCAGCAGGTCCCTCAGGGCCCTCCCGACACACGCCGTGGTCGTGGCCCCTGGCTCGGGACTCTCCTAGGTCACGGCCCAGCTGGAGGACAGCGAGGCGCGGGGTGAGCTGGGCCGGTGCCTCCGCCCAGTGCTCCGCACCTGCCGGACCTGGGGATGCCCCGTGCGGAGCTTGGCTGGCGGGCGTCCTCCGGGAGAGGCGGAGAGCACAGGTGTTCTTCATTCCCATCCAGCTGAAGATCCAGCGCGGAGTGAGAGCGGGGCCGCCGCCGGGGGGCCTTCCGGTCAAGCGGGCGGAGGACGCGGGCATGAGCTCGGAGGACGACGGGCTGCCCCGGAGCCCCCCGGAGCTGTCCCTGCTGCCCGACGCGGGGCCGGGCGTGACCATCAAGGCAAGTGGGCTCCTGCCCGGGCCCCGGGGTGCGGGCAGCAGGCTGGGCAGTCTCTGTCCGCTTGCTTCTGTTGTTCAGCTGAAGTCCAGGTCTGGTCGGGAGAGGCAGTTTAGAGCCATTTTTGTGGCGGTGATTCAGAGTCAGACTGTCCCGTCCAGGTACCCAGACCCACTTAGGGAGGCGTCTCGGCGTCTCTTCCGGCCGGCGTGACACTGGCTGGAGAAAGGAGGGATGTCCTCAGGCACCACTTAGCCCAGGTTGCGTCCGGCCTCGTGACTGTGAAACCCTGGTGTGGGGTCAGGCGAGGCCTGCTCAGGGTGGACACGGGAGCCAGAGAGGACTTCACAGCCTCAGCAGCCGGGGGACTGAGCCCAAGTGCCACCCTCCCTGGATGCCGGGGGACTGAGCCCAAGTGCCACCCTCCCTGGATGCCGGGGGACTGAGCCCAAGTGCCACCCTCCCTGGATGCCGGGGGACTGAGCCCAAGTGCCACCCTCCCTGGATGCCGGGGGACTGAGCCCAAGTGCCACCCTCCCTGGATGCCGGGGGACTGAGCCCAAGTGCCACCCTCCCTGGATGCCGGGGGACTGAGCCCAAGTGCCACCCTCCCTGGATGCCGGGGGACTGAGCCCAAGTGCCACCCTCCCTGGATGCCGGGGGACTGAGCCCAAGTGCCACCCTCCCTGGATGCCGGGGGACTGAGCCCAAGTGCCACCCTCCCTGGATGCCGGGGGACTGAGCCCAAGTGCCACCCTCCCTGGATGCCGGGGGACTGAGCCCAAGTGCCACCCTCCCTGGATGCCGGGGGACTGAGCCCAAGTGCCACCCTCCCTGGATGCCGGGGGACTGAGCCCAAGTGCCACCCTCCCTGGATGCTGAGAGGCGCCGCGCTCTCCGGCATAAACACAGCTCCTGCGGTGGCTTTCTTTTCTTTTCTTTTTCTTTTCTTTTCTTTTTTTTTTCTTTCTTTTTTTTTTTTTTTTTTTTGAGGTACTGGCGATGGAACCCAGGGGCACTCTACCTCTGAGCAACTCCCCCAGCCGTATTTTATTTTCTTTATTTGAAACCGGGTCTCGCTGAGTTGCAGAGGGCTCACTAAGTAGCTGACGCTGTCCGCGAACCGCGATCCTCCGGTCTCCGCCTCCGATGCTGGGATCACACGCGTGCCCACGCCCGCTGCTGTTGGTGTTTAAGCTGTACTGGACTGTGGTGAGAGCAGTCCGTCTCATCCAGTACCCTTGGTGCCCTTGTACCTAGATAAAGGAGTCATTTGTTTCCCCGGTAGATAAGCCTGCCCTGGGGTGTGGAGTCGGTGGTATGCCAGGTATGAATTCATGGAGTTCCTTTCGGTCAGGGCCAGGCTTCTGCCCTGCGTCTGTGGATGTTCTCCTCACCCTGGGGCTGGGTGATCAACTCAGGTGTCTAGAAGCCCCCCAATACACACCTAATCTGCTAAAAATAGGGCTGGGGGTATAGCTCAGAGATAGGATGCCCTTGGGATCAGTCCCTAGTTCCACACACACGCACACAGATAATAAAAATAAAAAATAGGGCTGAGGGTATACCTCAGAGGTAGAATGCCCCTGGGTTCCATCCCCAGTACCACAGAAGAAAAAAAGTTCTGAGATTTTATCAATTATTGGGTAATATGCACAATCCACTAGCCTCATGGAAAACAAAATTTGAGTCTTTTAAGAAGTAAAAAGAAAAAACACAGGGTGTGGTGGCGCTGGCCTGCAACCCTGGTACTTGGGAAGCTGAGCGAGAAGGATCTCAGGTTCAAGGTCAGCCTCGGGAACTTAGTGAGACCCCGTTTCAAAATAAAAAATAAAAGCCGGGCGTGGTGGCGCACGCTTGTAATCCCCGCGCTTGGGAGGCGGAGACAGGAGGATCGCGCAGGTTCGAAGCCAGCCGCGCGCGCTGGCTTAGGAGACCCTGTTTCCAAATATAAAAAAGTATAAAAAATAGGTCTGGGAGTGTAGCCCGGAGGAGAAGGGCTTCCAGGAACCCCAGTACCACAAGACAAAATAAAAAATAAAGTAGGGCTGAGGGTGTAGCTTAGAAATAGAATGCCTCTGGGTTCAACTCCCAGCAACACACACACACACACACACACACACACACACACACACACACACACAGAGGCAACTTTACCATCATGGTTTTTGTGCATGGTTCGTCGGTTGAGAGGAAAGGAGCCGGGTACCCTTTACAAATGTGCATCTGTGTCACGCGGCGTTGACCTAATGGGGTGTTAATTCTCAAGATGATGGGATTATGGGCTAGCTTAATCCTGAGTGAGAGCTTCCCTGGCTCGCAGCCTTAGCAGAGACATTTAAGATTATCGGCTTAAAAAAAGTCTTTAGTAGCTAGTACAAATATTGACCTAGCTAAGATGATATTTCCTGGTAGGATAAGCTTTTTTTTTTCCAGGAAATAATGTGGATTTTAAAAGCTCACTCCTTAACTCTTGGTGCAGGAGCAGGACCCCAGTGAGAGCCGAGGTGGAAGTCGACCTGTCAGTGCGGGGTCTGCCCAGGGACAGGGGTCAGGGAAGCCCGGCCCAGGGCCGGGGCCGCCTGCCCACACAGAGGCAGGGAGCCGTCGTGCAGGGGGCAGAGGCTGTTCACCCCTCGGCCTTTCGGGTGTAGGCAGGTCACCGTAGGAGGCCCGTGTGTCGTAGCCAACAGGACCGTTTCATTTGTGGAGTCTCGTTTGGGGCACCTCATCCTGTCTGCGCTCAGCGAGTGGAGGAAAAGGTCGTGGTCGGGGTGTTTTTTGTTTGTTTTTTGCTGTTTGTCTATGCATGGTTCCTTCAGACAGGGGTTAGAAAAAGGGTCCTGGCCGGGCGTGGTGACGCATGCACACGCTTGTAATCCCTGCGCTGGGGAGGCGGAGACAGGAGGATCGCGTAGGTTCGAAGCCAGCCGTGCTGGCGTAAGAGACCTTGTTTCCAAAAATTTAAAAAAGCATAAAATAGGTCTGGGAGTGTAGCCCGGAGGTAGAAAGGCTTCCAGGAACCCCAGTACCAAAAAAAAAGGGGGTCCTGTATGCTTTGGAATATGCACACCCTGTTGGCAGCCCTCGCGAAAGGCCATCCAGGAAAGGGGCCGCTTGTATCATCTGAAACAACTGCTCAGGTCCAGCCCAGGAGCAGAAGCCAAGGCGGCAGCGCGGGCGCAGGCAGGGGCACACCCCGAGGCCTGGGTTTGCTTTGAGAAAATTTCCCTTGCTTTATTCCCGTAAGTGGCTAGGTAGCTAAGAGAGCATAAAACCGATTATATCTACTTCCAGTCCGTTCTCCCTCACCCTGGTAGTCGTCTCCTCTCAGCGGACGGGAATCTTTTCTTTAATACTCTAAGGAACCTTTATGCACACAGGGGGTCGCCGCTTTGTAGAGATAGTCTGAGCCAGGCTTGTCTCTCTGGAGGATCCAGTTTCGTGCAGGTGCTGGGTACTCCAAGCCAGGTGCACCCATGGGTCTTGCCCTCGGGGATGGCACACCGTTGCATTTGCTGCCTTTTCCCTGAAGAGACTGTTTCCACGGGGGCTCACTACATCGTCGTGTGGTGAACAGAATTCTGTTCTTAAGTTAGAATGTATGTAAGCGTGACCGGGAGGTCAAGCCCCACGTTCAGAGAGAAAGGTCTGTTCATGCCATGGGCCCGGAAGCTCCTGGATCCCGCTTTCATCCCCTCCGCTCTGTGCTGGCACGGGTCTTGGCAGGAGATCCCCTTAGCCCAACCACCCCCGTAAGGGAGTTCGCCACGGCTGGCAGGCACTGTCTTGGGGCGCTGCCCTCGTGCTGCGGCGGGTGCCAGAATCCCCTTCCCCTGGCAACTCGTGTGTGCTTTGCTGTGAGTTCTTCCTTGGTGATGTACAACTAGTCCTCTGTCATCTGCAAGATGGCCCCTCTGAGCCAGAGGTCCCCAGCGGAGGCAGAGACCTCCGAGCAGAACACACACGGCTCTGGCGATGGGTGCCGGGTGGGGCGGGGCGCCTCCTGGGCCTGGCTTCCCCCTCTGGGCTGGCCCGTGGCTTCCAGGGACAGACACAGGTGTCCTGCCCTTGGGGGCCGGTCCAGCGAATCAAGAGAAGGTAGCGGTGGGGAGGGGAGGGCAGAGGCAGGTCGCCCCGCAAAGGGAGCCGGTCACAAGTTTCCTGGGGGCTCTGCAAAGCAGTTGCGGGTTTGCTCCCGCGCTGTGAACTCCTGGCCATTTCTCTCTAGAATGTTCCCCATCCCGCACCGTACCGAACAGCTTTCCCTCCCTGGGGGTGGCCGGAGGCAGCGTGGGGCACAGGGAGGGAGCGGTGCCACCCCTCGTCATGAAGTTAATCTCTGCGCGCCTGCACTTTGCCCTCTCAAGGTCTCCTTAGTGTCCTCATCGCGGCCACAGACTCCAGACCACACCGGCGACGCCACGGGCTCCCCCCGGACCTCCGACAGCAGCCCGGCCCCCATGGCCGACTTCAGCCACCCCCCGGAGTCGTCCTCCTGCCTGGACAACTCAGCGGCCAAACACAAGCTCCTCGTCAAGCCCCGCCACCAGCGCTCCAAAATGAGGCGGCTGTCTTCGGTAATGGGGCTTCCTCAAGGGAGCTGGGGCGGGGCGGGCAGGCTCGGCCCCACACCGCGACCCCAGCTGGGGTCCGGGCCCTGGAGCACCAGCCATCAAGGCGAGCTGGAGGTGGTCACCATTTGTAGCTTAGGTCAGACGTCCCTCCTCCTCACGTGAGCCCACCCTGTTTAGTCACGCGGCCATTGGTACACTCCACCGCCCTCCCTGGAGCTCTGCCCCACGTGGGCCTGGCGTTATCGGTGTATTGGCTTGAGATGGTGACGTGGGTTTTTGTTTTGGGCTAGTTTAGAAAAAATAGCCAGAACTATACTCAACGTCAGCAATTTTTATTATTACAAAGGTACAGAGAAGGGACAGAATATAGCACTACGTCAGAGAGAGGCACGCAGTGGGGTGCCTGGAAAAAGACGCCAAAGTTTTTAAGCAAAAACCATTGTTTAAGGATTCGTTATCTTCCATCTGCTTAATCGCCGGTCTTTTTACTCCCCCCCCCCCCCCGCACAGTGCAGGTGTGGCCCGCCCACTGTCTCCAGCGCAAGCCTTTTGGTATGATTATGAGGATTCACTCTCTCCCATCCTGCTGGACCAAAAGCCCTTTTCCTGCCATGATGCAGGTGTGGCCCGCCCACTGTCTCCAGCGCAAGCCTTTGTTACAACCAAGATGTGCTACTTGGTTAACGGAGTCGGGGGTCCCATGGTATCTGCCCTCTTTGAGGAAGACCTGTACCAACCCCCCACATCCTTGGGGAGTTTTGGGCTATCTGCTAGAAGTTATTAATTATGCAAACTTGTCTTTAAAATATAAAGGCCCTGGGCTACAACTCTTCTGTGTACTTGGCAAACACTTTTGGTGACAGCTGCCTCCCTCCCTGCCTGAGTGTCCGCGCAGCACCCAGGCCCTGACTGTTTTTTACATTTTGAAATGAATACCAAAGCAGTTTTCCAATACCTGCACATTCCCATCAATCGGGACCTCTCTTACCCGCTAGTCCCATTCAGCAATCTGGTCTCTGCTGCTTGAGCTCCGGCAGCTGTCCCAGGCTCAGGTGTTGCTACTGCCGCATCCTCTGCCGAGCTGTCGGCTGGCTCCGTCTGAGCCTTGAAGCCTCAGCTCAGAGTTCTGTGCCCAGCGAGGCTCCCAAGACCTGCCACCTGTAGGAGGCCTTGCCATGTGCACAAGTGACCTTGGCATGGCTCACGTTGAGTCCCTGGCCTGGCTGTGTGTCCAGACCCCAGAGCTGGCCACAGAGCTGGCCCTCAGGAACCGTTTTCTGAGTGGAGGTAGGAATGGAGACGTCAGCCGGCGAGTGGCAAGAGGGACGGGCCACTTGGGCGCGGCCGCCCGTGCGAGGCCTGCCTGCGTCCTGCCACACAGTGGGCTCTGCTCGGGGCATGGCCGTCTAGACTCTGTTCTTTTTCATATGTAATTTTAGTGGTGCGTGTGATTACACCGCGTGGTGACATCTGTGCGCACAGTTCTTGGTGTGGCTTCCCCCGGACGCCGTCCCTCCTCCCCTCTTCTTACCGGGGAGGTGGCTACTGATACCTTCACAAGTGGTCTGTCTCCTTCCCAAACCGCCCTCTGCTCCCTCTCCTTCCACCACCCCCTTCCAGCCCAGCCTCTCTCCTTATCATCCAGTCCTGTTTCTGGTTTCGTCTTTAAACTCCCGCATCTGGCCCCGGCTCACGGGGACATCGCTTAGTTTGTCCCTTAATTCCACCCGTTTTCCTGAAGATGACTTGACCTGTTCTTGGCGGCTGGCGCAACTCCGTGGCGTGTGTACGCCGCGTCTTCTTCACCCACTCCTCTGTCGACAGATGCCGAGGTGGGTTCCGTACCTCGGCCCCCGTGAATTGTGGGGCCGTAAACAAGGCGACCCATGTGTTCCCATAGCGTGCTGACTTCTGTCCTCCCAGAAGGACGCCGAGGGCAGCTGCAGCCGGGCCACGTGGGCTCCGTTCCTAGTTGGTGGGCGGTGGACTTGTACGACCGCCGTGGAGACCAGCATCGACTTGATTCTTGAATCCCATTTTGTAGAATAACAGAAAGTCTGACAGGGTCAGTCTGGGAAACCCGTCAACATCGTCCCTTGGTTCAGACTCTCTTCTCCCCATCTCTCCTCCCCCCCTCCCCTGCTTGGTGGGGCGTCTCAAGTTCTCAGTGGTGCCTGTGTTCCCAGGGGCCACCACGGCCCCTCCGTTCTCTGCTGGGCCCTACAGTGGTGGTCCCTGTGCCCAGTGTCCACAGCTTCCATGGCCCTTTGGTCCTGAGGTCTCTCTTCCCAGCCCTCCGGATCCCCTGTTGCCGTGGCCACTCAAGGGGTCACAAGGCTTCCAGAAGCTTCCCCTGTGCTCCAGGGATGGAAAGACCCGCATCCGTCCACCTGCTGCCTCCCGTCCTTGGGGACCTCGTTCCCGTTGGGCTTACTGGACAGTGGGTCCCACTTGCCCCTGCTCTCCGGACCCCCACAGCCTCTGGGCTCTTTCTCCAGCCCCACTCTGGCCTGAGCGCAGCCATGCTGGTCTCCACGAGGCCTCTTCCAGCCCCTCTGCTGCTGGTCCTGCCGGCCAGGTGTGCTCCAGCTGTGTACCAGATGTGTCTCCAGGGGAGTCCTTTCTTACATCATCTACAGTCTGCATCTCTTGGGGCTCTAGAGATAAATAAGGCTTCTCTGCACCTGTCCAGAGGGCCTGACACAGTGACACATGACCGTATCCCAGCACTTGGGAGGCTAAGAGAGGAGGGTGGCAGGTTCAAGGCCAGCCTAGCAACTTAGTGAGACCCTGTTTCCAAATAAAAAGCCAAATAGGGCTGGGAGTGTAGCTCAGGGGTAGAATGCCCCTGGGTTCCATCCTCAGTACCAAAAAAAAAAAAAAAAAAGAGGGAGGTTCTTCTTATCTTAAAAACAATTTAAGAGTCTGGCTACCGAGACTACAACACTTAACAAATTTGAGCTGCGTACCCAAGTTCATTTGGTTGACCTGTCTCCTCTCCTACAGAGGTTGAAAAAGACGGACGCTATTGTTACCTCGCGTTTACCCTGCTGCACAGACCAGGCTGTGTGTGCGGTGTGTGGTCCTTTCCACCTTTCGCCATGAATGATTTGCTCTGTGAGTGTGCGTGTGTGTGTGCGTGCGTGTGAGTGTGTGCGAGTGTGTGTGAGTGTGTGTTTCCTGAGCAAGGAGGAATTGACTTAGTGATGGTCAGGAGGTGGCCAGGCTAGCCTGAATCCCAGAAACCTTTGGAGAGAAACATGCCATGAGGCGGTGTAGCGCCGCAAGCCAGGAGCTGGAGGGTCAGGAAGGAGAGTCCTCAGCCACGGGCGGCGTCCTACGGGAGGTGGCTTTGCTGGGGACACTCCGGGTGGTCCTGCGAGCGTCCCAGAGGGGCGGTGTGGGGCGGTCGCTTGGCCCCAGCCTGTGGCAGAGGTGGGGCCTTGGCTTCCCTTGAATTGACCGAAG
This sequence comes from Muscardinus avellanarius, assembly GCF_963383645.1. Lineage (NCBI taxonomy): Eukaryota > Metazoa > Chordata > Mammalia > Rodentia > Gliridae > Muscardinus > Muscardinus avellanarius. The sequence continues at coordinate 89,778,309 of NC_137801.1, read as the reverse complement.
ACCCGAGATGCCAGGCTGTTAGCTGGAATCTGGGTGTTACTCTGCAAGCCGCAGGTAGCTCTGGCCACGTGGACGTGGTCCGGGTCACCCTTCAGGGGTCAGTCTGACCTCGCTGTGGGCAGCCTGGCCGTTCATCTGGGCCATCTCTTAGCTACCGGTTAGCTCGGCCCTGAGGGAGCTCTCAACGCCTCTGTGCTCCCAAGTGCACACGGGCGTGCAGTGCCCTCCTCGCTCCAGTGGGTGAAGTCTGCCGGGTGCAGAGTGGCGCCAGTGCTCGCCGACCTTGACCTCGGTCCTGCTCAGGCCAGTCTCCGCCTTCACTCTGAGCAGCAGTAGCCACCGGGCTTGCGGCCTGGACAGGGGACACTTATTTTGAGGGTGTATGTTCCATTGTCTAGTGAAGATTCTAAGCATACCAATATGGAGGGCCGAGGCCCCGCTGCCGATGGCCTCCTCAGCAGTCACGGGCTTCCCGTCCACTGCCCTGACAGCCTTCCTCTCTCTCCAGCGAGCCCAGTCTGAAATCCTGAGCGACCTCACTTGGGAGGAATATGAAGAGAAGCCCTCACCCAAGGCGGGCAGCGGAGAGGAGAGCCCCGGCGGGGGGCAGCCACAAATGAAGGCCCACGGAGAGGAGCCCGGGGGGCCGGTGGCCCTGCTGCCTCCTGGGGGGGCCCGAGCCAGACGCGCCCGCCTGCAGCATAGCCCCGCGCTCAGCGCCAGCGTGGAGGACGCCATCGCCCCTGGGGACGACCACTCGCACTCCCCAGAGACCCCCCAGGTCCCCCAGGTCGCCGAGCCCGTGGTGATCCCGGCCGTGTGCAGGGAGTCCCCAACTCCACCAGACAGCCCTCGGCACCCTGGTCCTGACGGGGCCGTCCAGGAGGAGGAGCTGCCCCCTGCCGCCGACCCGTGTCCCCCGGCTGAGGACGCTGCTGAGGATATAGCCCAGGAGGCCGTCCGTGAGCCCGGAGACGCGGGAGCCCCACCATCTATTGTCGCCCTAGAAGAGGGGGACGTGCCACCTCCAGAGACGCTCACCTCTGCCGCTGACTTAGAGACAGCCTCTGACCCAGGCGGGCTGGGCCAGGGTGTCCCAAAGGAGGCCGAGCCTCCGCAGGCGGTGCCGGGGCCTGAGGAAGCGGAGACAGGGCCGCCCCCTGCCCAGGCCCCGAGTCCCGTGGCGCCCCGAAGCTGCCTGAAGCCCAGGGCAGTGGAGCCGCGCCCTGGCGAGGCCAGTGCGGTGGTCCTAGACACAGAGGCCGAGCAGGTGGAGGCCCCTCAGGTGGAGGCCCCTCAGGTGGAGGCCCCTCTGGGGCCGGAGCGACCAGTGCCCCCACGGAGGGGTGGGAGAGGCAGTGGCGAGCCGAGGGCCAACAAAAGGTTCTCGGTGACCTCGGGCCGGGCGCGGGCTCGGCCAGGCTCCAGGGCACAGGGACCCAGCCGTGCCCGCCTGCCCCTGATGAGGGGCAGCCCACCCTGGAAGAGCGAGGCAGCGCTTGATGACCTCCAGCCTCCTCTTGAGCCCGAGCCTGAGCCCGCCAGGCCCGCGCAGGGCGACTCCCAGGAGCCAGGGGACCCCGTGACAGGCCAGGCTGGGCCAGGCAGGAGCCCTCAGGGTGACGCGACCATGGCAGGCCCGGGGGAGCCCTGCCTGGCCACCCAGGAGTCATCCCCGCGTGAGGACACGAGCCCCTTCCCGGTCAAGCTGCGGTCCACCTCCCTGTCCCTCAAGTACAGAGAGGGTGCCGTTCCGGAGGCCAGAAGCGTCAAGAGGCACAGTGCAGAAGTGAGGCTGGAGCGAGGCCTGACCCTGCCCGCCCAGGACGAGCCGCGGCCCCTCGGGCCGGCCCCCACACTGCAGGGCAGCCGGCCCCCCTCCAGCCAGGCCAGGGGCAAGGCCCGGCCACCGCTGCCCCGCAAGCCGCTCCTGCCCAGCCTCACGCTCCCGTATCCGCCTGCCGCCTCCGCGGATGCCAGCCCTGCGGAGCCTGAGAAGGTCGCCCCAGACCCCAGGAAGGAGGGCAGGGCCGCCCAGAGGAAGCCGTCGCCCAGGGGAGCCGGTAAGAGCCCTGGGCATGGCTGGGACTGGAGCCCTGGGCATGGCTGGGACTGGAGCCCTGGGCATGGCTGGGACTGGAGCCCTGGGCATGGCTGGGACTGGAGCCCTGGGCATGGCTGGGACTGGGAATCCCGGTGGCTGGTTCAGCTTTCTTGCTGGACGGGTGTGATGGGGAATTGGAAGGAAGGGTTGACGCTCCTCTGGTGTGTTTGAGCAGTGGTTAGCAGGTGGGGATGAGGCTCCGCCAGGCCTGGGTTCAACCCCAGCACTGGGGGGGGCGAGACCTAGAGGAACAGGGTGTCGGACAGATCGGGACTTGAGTACAGAGAAGTCGTGCAGATGCATCAAGAGAGATGGAAACGCAGACTTCGCCACAGGTCCTGGAGACAGCGGCATCCTCCGCGCTCCCTCAGCTTGGCCCCTGATCTGCGATTTGTGTCTCAGAAACAGCAAGGCCCCAAGTCCCAGGACCCATGCCCGAGTGGGCGCAGCTTCTCCCAGGGTCTAGCTGCAGATAAGGCACTTCTCTCCCTCTCTCTCTCTCTCTCCCTCCCTCTCTCCCTCCCTCCCTCCCCCTTCCACTACATCCCCGGCCTATTTATTTATTTATTTATTTATTCATTTATGGACAGTCTTGCTAAGCTGCTGAGCCGGCCTCAAGCCTCGCTCCTCCCATCTCAGCCTCTCAAGCCCTGGGGTGGCAAGTGTGCTCCACCTGTCTCAGTGGGCGGGAGTCCTCCTGACGTTTCTCCTCAGGGAAGAATTTCTTCCTGTTCAGTAACCAGCCCGTGTGGCCTGTGGGGCCTGGGGCCACGTGACCAGCAGCCCACGCACGGTGGGGGTCCCAAGTCTTTGTAAAACATAAGCCCCTCCGAAGAGCTCAGGTCAGCCATTACGTCCTGTCCCAAGACAGAGAGGGTAGACAGAGGCGTGTAAGAGCACTGAAGAGCAGTCGTCTTCCAGCGGGCCAGGACAGGCACGCGACCCGCCTCTCCCTCTCTCTCTTTCTTTCTCTCTGCTGTTTGTTACTTTATTTTCCTTGTGATACTGTGGATGGAACCTAGGAACACTCTGCTTTCAAACGACACCCCAGCCCTATATATATTTGGCACTGGGGATGGAACCCAGGGCCATTCTACCTCCGAGCTGCACCTCCTGCCCTATTTTTTATTCTTTATTTTGAAACAGTCTCACTGAGTTGCAGAGGGCCTCACTAAGTAGCTGAGGCTGTCTGCAAACCACGATCCTCCGGTCTCAGCTCCTGAATGCTGGGATGACATGCGTGCCCACCACGCCCGGCTAAGCACCACCACTTTTTTAGAATGGTTCAGACGGAATGAGAAGTCTGGTGGAAATAGACAGGTGCGGCAGAGATAGGGAGTTGCTCGCTGCCGTGTTCTCTTATTAATGGGAATCTGTATGCCAAAAGTTGGGGCTACACACTCAGATTGTGTGTGTGTGTGTGTGTGTGTGTGTGTGTGTGTGTGTGTGTGTGTGTAAGTGTGTGTGTGCGTGTGATGGGACCCTCAAGAACATGACAAGTTTTTATTTTAAAATGTGTCAGGGTGCTGGACGTGGTGGCGCACACTTGTCATCCCAGCATTTGGGAATCTGAAACAGGAGGATCAGGGTTCGCAGACAGCCTCAGCTACTTAGTGAGGCCCTTTGCAACTCAGGGAGACCCAGTTTCAAAATAAATAATAAAAAATAGGGCTGGGGGTGTAGCTCGGAGGTAGATCACCCCTGGGTTCTATCCCCAGTATAATAATAATAATAATAATAATAATAATAATAATAATATGTGTCAGGCTCTTTTAAGTGGCTACTGCAGGAGTCCACTTAAGCTCTGCTTGGTGGGACAGAGAGGAGATAGTTGGTGGCTCTCTTGGGGAATCCTGCACGCTCGAGGCGCACAGGGAGGAGCGTTCGTTCCCACGGAGCTGTGGGTCGCAGGCCTGGAGACCTCTGCTCACACGCTCCATTCCAGGGCGGTCAGCACGCAATGTGTGAAAACCCTGGCGCTTCTAACCAGGAGGAGACTCAGATTCGCACAGCCCCAGAGATCCCGGGCGTGGCCTTCCTGGGCCTCGGGCTCAGCTGGGGCTTTTTGGGCTGTGGCTGAATTAGAATCCACCCCCCAGGAAGCCTTGGGGGCATCTCAGGTCACTTCCAGCACATGTTCCAGGTGACCAGAGAGTGGTTCAAGGGCTGATTAAGAGCAGGGGAAGCTGCTCTGCGCCCTTGAGATCTGACGTCTGCCGGACTGAAACCGTGTCTCAGGGGCGGAGATGAACAGGCTACTCGGGGCCACAGAGCTGGAGTGAAGCCCCTTAATCACGTAGGAGCCCCGGGCCCAGCGGCCGGCTGTCTTTGCTACAAAGCGCCTCGGTGGTCTGCAGTGAACCCTCGCGTGCCTTTTTCTTTCTTTCTTTCTTTCTTTCTTTCTTTCTTTCTTTCTTTCTTTCTTTTCTTTCTTTTCTTTCTTTCTTTTTTTTTTTTTTTTGGTGGTACTGGGGTTCCTGGAAACCCTTCTAACTCTGGGCTACACTCCCAGACACCTATTTTTTAATATATTTTTTGGAAACAGGGTCTCATAAGCCAGAACCTGCGCGATCCTCCTGTCTCCACCTCCCAAGTGTGGGGATTACAAGCCTGCGCCACCACGCCCCGCTGTTTTTTTTCTTTTATTTATAAAGTGCAGTATAGTAGTTATTAAGGGCTTTTCTTAAATAGTAGAAGAGAATTGTACATCTATGTATATTTATATTAACATCCTCAAAGCCACAGAAATTATAAAGTTAGATGAATTCCTCCCGGGCCCTAGTATATACATTTTTTCCTTTTTAAGAGGGTCTCACTAAATGGCAAAGCTGGTCACAGGCCTCTTGTTGAAGGAGAATCAGGTCCACAGAGATTAAAGACGCAGAGGCTGGATCAGGGGCCGCCAGCTTATTCACCGTGAGCCGCAGAGCGCAGCTCCGGCATCCCCGGAGGGCGTCACCGTACAGATGTCCCGGCGGACCGGTGTGGGTGCGGTCAGCAGCAGGCAGGGCGCCCCGGGAGCTGCAGCCGGCTACCCTCCGCTGAGCTGGTTTCCTGCATTGGCCTCCACAGGGCAGGGGCAAGGACCGGGCAGCACCACCTAGAGCCTTGTGGCTGGTGCCAGGAGACGCCATCCTGGGTTCCTGCCTCATCCTGGCCCATCTGCATTGTTGACGAGGAAGCTGGGAAGGAAGAAAATAGGCACTAACAGCAGGGGCAGGCCCTCAGGGGCCTGCTGTGCTCAGACACCGAGGTGCGCTCTTGATGTATGCAGAGGGACACCCGGCCTAGTTGCGTTGTTTCCAGGACTGGAGTTCCCCTGAGAAAACTGTTAGAACCGGAATGGCCTCCGCCCTGGGCCCGGCCACGGGGCTCTCCTTGGCTTCCCTCTGAGGCCCCTCTCTGCCGGAACCAAGTGCTACATAGCTGAGCCGTGTGACCTGTGCTGTTTTGGGGGGTTTTGTTTTGTTTGTTTGTTTGTTGGTGGTACTGGGGTTCCTGGAAGCCCTTCTACCTCCGGGCTACACGCCCAGACACCTATTTTATATTTTTATTTGGAAGCAGGGTCTCTTAAGCCAGCGTGGCTGGTTTCGAACCTGCGTGATCCTCCTGTCTCCGCCTCCCAAGCACGGGGATTACAAGTGTGCGCCACCACGCCTGGCTGTGCTGTTGTTTAAGAGATTTCTTTTAAGCCATACGTGGTGGCACACACTTGTAATTCCAGCTTGGGAGGCTGAGATGGGAGGATCGCAGGTCCACGGCCAGCCTCAGCTACTGAGTGAGGCTCTCAGCAACTTAGTGAGACCCTGTTTCCAAATAAAGTATAAAATAGGTCTGGGAGTGTAGCCCGGAGGTAGAAAGTCCCTGGGTTCCACCCCTAGTACCACACACACAAAAAAAAGACTAAAAAATCGGGCAGGGGTGCAGCTCGGAGATGCAGTGCGCCTGGGCTCCATCCCCAGGACCGTAAAAGGAAGCGGTTCTGTTTCTCTATGTCTGCTTCTGTCTTTCCAGAGGTCCCTTGGAGGGAGCTGGCTTTCAAAGCCCTCTGACTGAGAGGGAGAGTTGCACTTCTCTCTCTGTTACATTTTCATTTTCACCAGAGGAGCATAATGTCTGTGGTCCATCTTTAGAAAGAAAGCGAGCACCAACTTCACGGACGGCCCGCCGGCCAGCCTGGGCCAGCCAGGGGAAACAGGAGGGCCGTCCGTAACGCAGGACTCTGCCCCCACAGGAGCCGACGGGCCGCCCACGCCGCCCTGGATCACCGCGGCCCGGCAGAAGCGGCGAGGGGCCCCGGAGCCGCCCGCCAGCCAGGAAGACAGCCCCGGGGCCCAGCTCCTCAAGCCTGCCGTGGGGAAGCCAGCCAAGGCCCCTGAGAAAGCCCAGGTGAGGAGAGCAAACACCTGCTTCCGTGGGCGCGGGGAGGGCGAGGCCGCCTGAGGTCAGCCTCCAGGCGGGGCGGGCACCTGCTCTTCCTGGCCCTGGGCGCTGGGAAGCCGGGCCAGATGAGGCCCCCATAGGCAGCTGTCGTCCCACGGTGTGAAGCTCGCTGGCGGTCCACCAGCTTCCTGGTTCTTCACCTGCTGTGCCGCGGCCGAGCTGGGCCCACACAGCTGCTCAGAAGCAGGCGGGTCTCTAAGCCACCCAGACACCCAGGAGCGTGTTTTGACCATGTGAGCTGCCGCAGACCTAACCCCCTTCATTTCTACACAAGCCACCATTGTACCCAAGCTCCAGACTCACACAAGTTGAGGGGATGTATACAGCAATGTTAAACAGTTTGGAGCATGTGTGGTCAGACCCAGTGCAGAAAAGTCACAAAATGATTTCCAAGGCCAATTAATTAATTAATTAATTACTTTATTCATTCATTCATTCATTCATTTAGCGGAACTGGGATGGAACCCAGGGGCATTCTATGTCCAAGCTACATTCCCCAGCCCTATTTTTTAATCTTTATTTTGAAACAGGGTCTCACTGAGTTGCAAAGGGCCTCGCTAAGTAGCTGAGACTGTCCGTGAACCGCGGTCCTCCTGTCTCAGTCTCCCGAATGCTGGGATGACAAGTGTGCCCACCACGCCTGGCAGGCCAACTCATTTTGATTTGCCTGTGGAAGCCCCGCCCTCCAGCCTGTGGGCTGAGGGTGCATGTGGGCACAGGGAAGAGGCCCGTGCCAGAGTGGGCCGGAGCCAGGCCGAGCCAGGCACTGTTCTCAGCAGCTCATCTGGAAAAGATGCCTCACGCCTCTTCCTCTTCTGTGTGTGCACCCTCTTGGCATCTCTGCAGCAGAATAATGCGTCTTTCTGTGTCCCCGTAGGAACCCAAGAAGCAGGCCGACTTTGTCCGCAGCAAGTCTTTCCTGATGACCCCTGCTAAGCCCAGTGTGACCCAGCGGCAGGGCGCAAAGCTCAGCCTCAAAGAGGGGCTGCAAAGAGGGGTCTCCCTGTCCCACCAGAACCTGGGTACGCGATGGGCTGGTGCTGCAGAACACTGGCAGCTTGACCTGATTGCTTCCGAAGCTGTGTGTGTGTGTGTGTGTGTGTGTGTGTGTGTGTGTGTGTGTGTCAGGGTGATGGGTTGATTCTGCAACTCAAGATCTCAGGATCAGCAGGATCCTTGACTAACAAGACAGAAAAGGACTTCAGCACAGGCCAGTGAGAGGCGTCGAGATTTCCTTTAGGACAGTAAGAAATACACGTTCAAGGGAGAGTGTGGAGCCTCTCACGAGGGAGCAGGGGGGCCTGGGGGTGAGTTTTATGTTCAGGGACCTAGCTAAGATCTTGCCATCGATTTCAAAAAGTGCAAGAGCTCAGGTGAAAGCCCCCGGCCTGCCTCACGTCCCTGTCTTCTTGCCAGCCGCCCAGTCTGCAGCGATGACGGAGAGGGAGCTGCATCAGCCCAAGCGAGCCAGCTACGCCAGTGCCGATCAGCCCTCCTGGATGGAGCTGGCCAGGAAGAAGTCTCAAGCGTGGAGCGACAGGCCCCACATCATAAAGTAGGCGCGGCGTGTCCGTGGAGCGTCCGCTCCCTTGAGAGAGGTCCCCTTTGTTTTTAAAACTGCCGATAAATCAGGGCAAACAGACTGGGAAACTCAAGATTGATTTTCTGCAAGTTCTAATGAGCCAGGGAAGAAGCAGGTAAAACAGAGTTCCTCAAGCCAGGAGGCCTCGGTCAAGGCAGAGACGGGAACACAGGCGAATGCTCCGTGCAAGGCCGCGCAGGAGCCGCTCGTGAGCCGCGGGCCGGCCTTGGAGCCTGTCCTCCCCTTTGTGTCTACTGCGACCAGGCATGACACTCGCCGTAGAACGGGGGGCCGTTTCCAGGAGCAGGCATCAAACCCCGAGTTCCCAAAGACCCCCCGCTCGGAGGAGAGGAGAGCAACTGAGCCGGACTCAGCCGTCCCTAGACTGTCTCCAAAACACATTTTTAAACTTTTCCACTAGGTGTCTGTGACCTCCGCCGTGCGCAGTGCATTTCCTGTTTAATAAATGCTTTCAAACAAGCCTCTGTCCTGTGTGGAGACGTTTCTGCTCGCAGGGGGCGCCCTGCGCCGCGGGAATCACCCTCTGTGCATTCCGTGGCGAGGCCAGCGGGGCCGGGCTGGAAGTTTGACTTTTCCGAGGTTCTTATTCCTGAAAACTTTGCTCTTCCTTTTGGAAGGCAGAGGGTAACGTAAGCTCTCTTCATCTAGACAGGACAAGGAAGTAAAAGTAGAAGGTCTCTCTAACGGTGTCCTAGCGTCTGATTGGCCCGCCTCCCTGGCGTTGCCGTTGGGACGGGGCTGGTGTGTCAGCTCCCGGGGCCTGGCAGCGAGGCAGTGGATGGAGGCGGAGGCGCGCGCTCGGACCTCAGCGCTGGCTTCCGGTTACGTGGCCTATTTGTTGGCTTCTTACGTGGCGTCACTGCGTTCTCAGAGGCCGGGCTCAAGCCAGCCTCTGTCTCCGAGCAGCTAGGGCTCCAGGCCTGTTCCACCCGGCCTGGGCAGGTTTCAAAACAGTTCCACTGTGTTCCTTTGAATAAGCCAGGCTCCGGGGGAGGTGGACGCTCACATCAGAATCGTGACTTCATGGTGTACTAAAATCTAATGTTGTCCTAAGATCATCTTTATCCTAAGGGCTGCTACTTTTATTGTGTTTTCCATTTTAATGAAAATTACCTTGCTAGATGTCAGTACTAGACAACTTTGCTGAGTCGACCTTTATTGACAAAGTCCGGGGACAGCTTTTTCCGAGTCAAATGGATTTAATCATTGCATTCTTAGAGAACATCCCACCACATCCCACGGTGAGTATGAGTTTGTGTGTGTGTGGTGCTGGAGATGGAACCCAGGGGCATTTGACCTCTGACCTACACCCCCAGCCCTATTTTTTATTCTTTATTTTGAAACAAGGTCTTATGAAGTTGCAGAGGGCCTCACTAAGTAGCTGAGGCTGGCTGTGAACCTGCAATCCTCCTGTCTCAGCCTCCCAAGTACCGGGATTACACGTGTGCGCCACCACGCCTGACTTAGATGATATTTTTAACTGGAAAAAAATCATGTCAGCTATAAATGTGACAGATGAAACTTTTTTCCTTTTTGGTACTGAAGATTGAACCCAAGGCCATTCTACCTCCAAGCCACCTCCCAGCCCAATTACATTTTTTATTTTGAAACCAGGTCTTACTGGTTGTTGAAGCTGGCCTCAAACCTGCAGTCCTCCTGTCTCAGCCTCCTCAGAACTAGGATTGCAGGAATGTACCACCACACCCGGCAGAAGATTTCACTGTAAGAACAACAGTGTTCAGTTCAGTTTTGTTCAAACAGATGTTGCGATTCTCTGTTTCAGGACTGGTTTGGTTTTCTCTGATACCTGCTGAGCTGGAAGGGTCCAGGCTTTTAGGACAGGAGAGAGGATTTGCCGGGGCTGGCCGTGCACCTGGCCCTCTCTGCACTGAGGTGGAGGGAGACCCATCCACCATAACAAGAGGAGCTAAGACAAGCCAAAGCTTGGGCGTGACTGGAAGTCGGGAGAGGCGCCGGAGATGAGAAAGCCGATGAGGAATCGGCCGCCTGGGTTTCCTAAGAAAAACACGAGGCGCAGTAACGGAACCGGGCACCGCCCAGAAGGTTCAGGCCCGCTGTTGGAAGTCCTTCCCACGGGCACGGGGGTAAGTGCTGGTCTTAACTTTTCAGGGGAGAAACTGAGGCACATTGAGGGTAAGGTCAAGATATCACCGCAGGTAAGTGCTTGGAAAGTGACTTTTAACCGCTACCCGCCGGTGACAGCTCCGTCTTTAAAGCGCATGGGTCACGGTCACGAAGGTGAATCTGGGGCCCGAGGACAGCAGCCATCCGGGTGTGGTGGCACACACCTGCAGCCCCAGTCCTGCGGAGGCCGAGACAGGAGGGTCGCAGGTTCACGGCCAGCCTCGGCCGTGTAGTGAGGCTGGGCTTCAATATAACAAGGGCTGGGGCGTAGCTCAGAGCTTCAGAGCTACAACACCCCTGGGTTCCATTCCTAGCACCAAAAATAGAAAAAGAAAGGGTAACGGGAAGCCGTGCGCTTGACCTCGGGGTCCTCTGTCCTTTCAAGGAAACGTTGCCGCAGAGTGCGGGTCGCCGAGGTCAAAGTTGCTCTTCGAGCTAAAACTTTTTTTTTTTTTTTTTTGGTGGTACTGGGGATGGAAACCGGGACCCCCCCCCCGGGCTACACTCCCAGACCTATTTTTACTTTATTTGGAAACAGGGTCTCACTAAGTTGCTGAGAGCCTCACTCAGTAGCTGAGGCTGGCTTCGAACCTGCGCGATCCTCCTGTCTCAGCCGCCCAAGCGCAGGGATGACAAGCGTGAGCCACCACGCCTGGCAAGCTAAAACTTCTAAGACATTTCATAGGCATGAGAACAGGAGGAGTGGCGGTGGCTGGTGGGTTTGTGGCCGGCGGAGCCCCACTTGTTAGCAGAGACCCACGAGGGTAAGTTTATATGTCACGGGAATGAACGCGGAGGACACGAGAACGTGGCCGAGGGCAGTCTCTCGGAAGCACACCGCACCTTCCGTGGACCCAGGCCAGGAGGAAATCCCACACCCGCCACCTGCCCTTGTCCTTCCAGAAACAGAAGCCCTGGGTGTTGGTCCTGCTGACCGGGAGGGCCCATGGCAGTGGCAACCTGGTCATTGCTGCCCGCCAGCCCCAGCTAACTGGACACCGACCGGCTCCTCACCACGGTTTGTGTGTCTAGTACGCGCTTTCATGTTCGGGCGAACGGTGCAGGGTGCTGCCGGGGTGCACGGGGGCTCGAGCTCACGGCACGTTTCCTGTGTATATGTACCCCAAGGTCATCTGTCCCCTGGAGCAGCCGTGTAAGGTCCGCGCGGCACCACTGGACTCTGTGCTTGGGGTGCAGAGCTCTCCGGGTGGTTCTTGGCTTCGCCATGGTGGCCCCTGCGCACTGGGGCTAGGGTGTCCGTGGCTCTGCAGTCTGCAGGAGGATTCTGTGCACACCTAGCATTCTTTAGCGAAGCCTATTAAATATTCAGGGGTGGAATCACAAAGAAGAGACACATCTGACCCTCGCCTCGGAGCTTGGCCGCCCGGCAGGGCACAGCTCCCTCGGTTGTCCGGAGCCCCTTGGCCTCTCACTCGTGCAGGGCTCTAAGAGCCGTGAGCATCTCTTTGGAGCGTACGGGGCCACCTCGCCGAGGGGAGCCCAGTGAAGCACGGCTCCCACCTCATTCGAGCCTGTCCTCAGCAGACCCTTAAGACCACCAGCAAGCCGGTCTCTAATTCCCAGCATGCTCCTGAGACTGCGTCCGCCCCTAGTTGTTGCACCTCCCAGGACATGCAGTCCAGGGGACCCAGTGTCAACATCCCGGAGGACCTCCCTTCTCGCTTCATCCGGTGGGTAAACCTCTCCTGAGGCTGTGGTCATTTCTCTGGGCGGGGCAGGCCACCACCCTGATGACAGCCCAGGCATCCCCAGGAACCGTGGGGCAAGGTGTCTGTCCACCCAAAGGGACTAGCCATCAAGAAGTAATAGCAAACATTCATGCCCCCGCAACCTCAAGAAGATGCGATCCATGGGGCTTCTAGGATTCCATCAGTTTTGAATGGAAAATGGGAGAACAGGACATCGAAAGGCAGTAATCCGGCTCAGCGTGGTAGCTGAGAGGTAATCTGGGAGGCTGAGGCAGGAGGATTGCGGTTCCAGGACAGCCTTGACTACTGGGGGTGGGGGAAGACAGCAATCCTTAGATTGCATTCTAGGTAAATATTTTGATGGGAGTGGTTTTAAATTTAAATTAAATGTTTTAGCCAGGCGTGGGGCGTGGTGGCTCACGCTTGTAATCCCAGCATTTGGGAGGCTGAGACAGGAGGATCACAGTTAAAAGACAGCCTAGCTACTTAGTGAGGCCCTTTGCAACTCAGTGAGACCCTGTGTTGAATAAAAAAATAATAAGCCTAGGGGTGTAGCTGGGAGGTAGACTGCCCCCGGGCCCCAGCCTCAGTACCACATTTAGGCAGTGGCTTTACAATGTCCACACATCCTTTATCCTTCTCTCCATGTGGAGCCTACAGCTGGGCGTGGTGGGCACGCCTGTAATCCCAGTACTTGGGAGGCTGAGACAGGAGGATCACAGGTTCAAAGCCAGCCTTGGCAACTTAGACCCTGTTTCCAAATAAGAAATAAAATCAGGCTGGGGGTATAACTTGGAGGTAGAATGATTCTGAGTTCAGTCCCCAGTAGACAGAAAAAAAATGCTTGAGTGCAGATTGGATTTATTGTTCTCTAACGATAATAACGATGATAGTCCTGTCTTATCCCAGGGAATGGATCGTAAGCCCCTAATGGACACCTGAAGCGCAGAGAGGACCCAGTACTAGGTAAACTATATTTTCCTATTCTCATATACCTGAGATTCATTCTTACCTTTTCACATGAAGGAAGCACTCTGTGGCTTTTGTGTGGCCAGCCTCACTATTCTTGCAGTTTAGGGCCATTATTAAGTATAGTAAGGGCTCCTTGAACTCCAGCACCGTAACACTGCAGCAATAGGTGATAACTGAGATGGCGACTAAGTGACTAACAGGAGGGTAGCATATACAGCATGGACCCTGGACGGCAGGATGCTTCGTGTGGAGCAGGATGATGGGAGAGCTGCTCTTCAGAACAGCAGGCAATTGAAAACTTGCTAGTTGTTTATTTCTGGAGTTTTTCACTTACAATTTCCAGAAATATTTAATTTACTGCAAAACCATGGAAACAGAAACCGTGAGTGGATAAGACGTCGCTGCGTTCTCTCTCTGTCCTTTCGGATCACTGGAGGAAGTCAGTGGGCAGATCTTGAGGCTACCGGGGAGACTGGAGGCACCCTCCTGAGAAGGAAGCACCCGTGTTGCTCGTGGACACGGCTGGCAAGTTGCTGTGATGCTGAGGCCCGTGGCACCAGCTTGCCGGTCGCGTGAGTGACACGCGTTGGGGTTGACTTCTTCAGCCCTCGTTGAGCCATCAGTGACAGCCGCCCAGCTGACACTTTGGCCACAGCCTCACGAGAAACCCCAGGCCAGACCTCACAGCCAGGCTGCTCCCAAATCCTGGGAGGCGATCCATGTTTATCATCATGTTAAACCCGTAAGTGTTGGGCTACTTAAACAGCAACAGGTAACTAGTACATCCGATTTTTATTCTGCTTTTTCTGGGCCCATGAAGTGAAAAATACCTACTTACTTTTTTACTTTTTTGGCATTAGGAATTAAACCCAGGGGTGTTCAGCCAAGCGTGGTGGCACACCTTGTAATCCCTGCGCTCGGGAGGCTGAGACAGGAGGATCGCACAGGTTCGAAGCCAGCCTCAGCTACTTAGTGAGGCTCTTGGCAACTTAGTGAGACCCTGTTTCCAAATAAGTAAAAGTAGGTCTGGAGTATAGCCCAGAGGTAGAAAGCCTTTGGGTTCTACTCCCAGTAACACAAACAAATAAAAAAATAAAAATGCAAGGGTGTTCTACCTGTAAGCTATACCCCCAGGCCAATTTTCTTTTTATTTTGAAGCAGGGTCTCCCTGAGCTAAGAAGAATCTCAGTACTTGCTGAGGCTGTCCTCAAACCCCCGGTCCTCTACCCAAGTACTAGGATCACAGGTTAGTTGTCTGTGTTAGATTTTCACCATGATAGCCAAAATATCTACAAGAACAGCTTAGAGGAAGATCTATTGTGGCCGACGATTTCAAAGGGTCAGTTCAACCGGCTTGAAGGCAAAAACATCATGGCAGAGAGAGCTGCTTAGCTCATGCCAGCTGTGAAGCAGAAAAAGAGAGGGAGAGAAAGGAGCCAGGAGAAGATGCGGCCCTTCCAGGGCTCAGCCTCCGTGGCCTATTTACTCCAACTAGATTCCAACTCCCAGCAGTGCATTCAGCTACCAATGGGTTAATTCATCAAAATAATCCACTGATGAGACTGGACCCCTCCCCGTGATCTTGGCATTGCCTAAAAGGCCACCTTTGAGCCTTGCTGTCTTGGGGTCCCTGCTTCCCACCCATGAGCTTTTGGGGGACACTTCTGATCCAAGCCAGGATACTGACCATAAGTGCAGTATGAAAATATTGTATTTATTTCCTCCCAGACTGCAGTCTGTCTTGGGCTGGGTGGCAGCCATGGCTAGAAGGGGACTTCCAGGACCCGAGATCCCCTGGTACCGCTTAGAGTTGTTCCGGGAAGCGGGTGCCCAGCCCCAGCCCGTCCCGCCCAACACACACACACCTACCTGTGTGAGGCACCCTAGTGAGTGTCAGTCTAATGGAACGTGTGCAGAAGAGATGTGCTCCCCATACGCACCCCGACTTCCTAGGGACGGCTTGGGAGGACAGCTGGACAGCAGGCGAGGACGTTCCTGTGGGAGGCGTCAGAGAAGGGAGAGAGGTGTTTGGTTGAAAGACCCCAGGAGGAAGCAGGAGAGATGTCTTCCTCTGGTCTTGAAGGAAAAAGAAAGATGTGATTCATTCTGTGAAAATCTACCAGGAGAACCGGGCGTGGTGGCGCATACTTGTAATCCCAGCTTTGGGAGGCTGAGACAGGAGGCTCAAGGTTCCTGGCCAGCCTCAGCTACTTAGTGAGGCCCTTTGCAACTCAGTGAGACTTTGTTTCAAAATAAAGAATAAAAAATAGAGCTGGAGGTGTAGCTCAGAGGTAGAATACCATCCTCAGTACCAAAAAAAGAAAGAAAGAAATGAAGGAACAAAGGAACGAAGGAACAAAGAAAGAGGAAGGAAGGAAGGAAGGAAGGAAGTGTCGGGAATCCATCCCAACAGCGGCGGGGCTTGGAGAGATGATGAACCGACGACTCGAACACACACAAGCACGAGCCGGGAGTCAAGTCAAGCAAGATCTCATTTATTTCTCTCCAAGCAATCATATATATAAAGATCACTAGCACGTAGTTTACAGCCAATCCCAGGCCAGTACATGAGCCATTCATGTGTGCAGAAAGCTCCTTTAAAGGTAGAAAGGGAAAAACCGCTCAGTCTCCCTACCCATAATGAAAGGGAAACCACGCCTTCGTAGCTTCCTCCAGGCGCCATCTTTAGCCCATTTTCTGCTGAATCACTTTACTTAAAGTTTTGCCTTAGGCTGCAGGCTGCTCAGGCGAGGGAGGCTGCTTCTCCTTAGGCGCTGTATGGACACACCCCATCAAGGAAGGAAGTCTACCAGGAACAAACCTCGCCCTGCATGGGACAGGAGGCTGGGCTGGGAGTGAGCCCTTCCACACCCACGGTGAGCAGCCATGGAGCACAGCCATGTCTCCAGGGTGCTGGAATGGTCTTTGCTCCCCCAAGAAGTTAGGCCTGACTGGCTCTTCAGCCAGGCTGCCCTGCGTCTAGACATCAGTGCCACGCGGGACCCTGGGTGCCAGCGTTTTCCACACTGCCCTCACGATTACATTACCAGGAAATTAATCCAAACAGGCTATTATGTAGAAAGGCTCTCGTGGCCAGAGGGAAGCCATGCTCGACTGGCCAGGCAGTACATGGGGCCTCTAGCTGGGCGTGGTGACGCACTCTTGTCATCCCAGTACCTGGAGGGCTGAGACAGGAGCATCTGGGTTCGCAGCCAGCCTTAGCTACTTAGTGAGGCCCTCCGCAACTTAGTGAGACCTCGTTTCAAAATAATAAATAAAAAATTGGGCTGGGGGTATAGCTTGGAGGTAGAATGTCCCTGATTCAATCCCCAGTACCACACACACAAAAAAAAAGGACGGGTGCTCTAGCATCAAAGAGAGGGCCAAGTCAATTCCTGACCCTCCCCTGAAACCTGTTGGGTGGCTCTTTCTATCCCCCATGAGGAAGAAAATTGTTTTCTGGGCAGATGAAAATAATCCCTAGTAAGCAGACATTTTAGGACTGAATAGCAGAAATGGCTCAAGCTGCGGGCGTGGTCTGGAGTCTCCCCTGTGATGGGCAGTGGCTGACATTTACTTTGCGCTGTAGTGTCCTGCCATCCCCACTGGGAAATGATCCTCGTTAGCATGGAAACAAAGGGGAGATGTATGTGTGCCCAAAAGATTATTTAAGAAGACAGCCCCAGGAGCCTGCCTTTTAACCTCTCCAGAGAGAAGAGCACGCTTCAGTATTTGCAGGGAGAGCCTCGGTCCTGGGGGAGCTCCCTGCGCCGCATGTCACTGGCAGTTGCTAGTACATCTGCAGAAACAGAAGCCCCACTTGTAGCCTGCTACCCAGGGAAGGACAAGTTTCCTCTGAAAGATCCCCCGTGGAGATGAGAATCCTGGTGTTAAACTTAAAAAATAAATGCAAACTCACTACCAAAACAAAGAAAACACAAAGCCAGTCACTAGGGAGGCCTGGAGACAGGATGAAGCCCATCTTTCAGAGGCACGAGGCTTTCAAGTGAGATTCTTGATCTCCCCAAGGAAGGGGCCGAGGAGGTTGTGTCAGGTTTTTCTTTTCTCTTCTTTTCTTCCTTTCTTTCTTTCTTTCTTTCTTTTCTTTCTTTCTTTTCTTTTTTTTTTTTTTTTGTGGTACTGGGGTTCCTGGAAGCCCTTCTCTGGGCTACACTCCCAGACCTATTTTCTTTTTATTTTTGGAAACAGGGTCTCTTAAGCCAGCGAGGCTGGCTTCAAACCATTGCAGTCCTCCTGTCTCCGCCTCCCAAGTGCGGGGATGACAAGCGTGCCCACCGCGCCGGCTGGATCAGGTTTTCTATGATTGCTGACCCCCACATCTCAGGGTTTGGTTAGAGCAGGAGGCGGAGGTCAGGTGCCCACAGGATGCAGCCTGCAGGAGCCTCAGCCTCGAATTGCCCTGTCTTCTCAAAGCGCTGCCCACCTGTGGCGCTAAAATACAGTGGGAACAGAGTGTACCGCAGCTCAGTGCAGAGCCGGCCCTCCCCTCCCGGCAGCGCATCCTGGGTCACCGGCACCTGGGGGCGAGTCCTCGCGGTCCACTGGCGGTATGGGTTGCAGCCATGCACAGCCCTGTGCTGGCCTTGCAGTTCCAGGACTTCTCTTTACCATCTCTTCCCGGGGGCGTCCCAGCTGTCAGGCTGCGTCTGTCCCACGAATCCATGGGCTGAAGCCCGAGCTCTGGTGTGGCAGGAGAGGGAGAGTGTGCGTGGAGACAGCCTTCAAGAGACAATCAGGGTAAAGAGGGGGTCACTAGGGGCCCTGCTTCCACAGGCCTGGCGTCATGAGATGAGGAAGCAGACCCCGTGGGGGAGATGGTCGCAGACATGGTCAGTGCTCTGATTTCTAACCTCTGGCCTCCATAACTGAAGGAAAATCAGTTTTTGCAGACTTCTTGTACTTTCATTGGGGCTTTGTAATCATACATCCCAGCGGAGTTCAATGTGATACAGGCGTGCACTTACACAGCCTCGGTGTGTCTCCCTCCACATCCTGCCCCGTGCGTGTTAGTGGGCTTGGTGATTCCTCCACATGGGGATGGAACCCAGGGGCACTGTACCTGCGAACTACACCCTCAGCCCTATTTTTTTTAGACTTTTTATTGTTGAAATAGGGTCTCACTGAGTTGTGGAGGGCCTCGCTAAGGAGCTGAGGCTGTCTGTGAACTGCGATCCTCCTGTCTCAGCCTCCCAAATGCGGGGATGACGAGGTGCCCGCGGCGCCCGGCTGCACATAGGTATCCAACACGGCCCTCTTCATCCCCTTCTCCTCTGCTGGCCTCTCTCCTCCTTTAGCTCAAGTCCTTTTCTTTCCTGTTCTCTCTAGTTTTCCCCTAAGAGAACAAACATCCGACTTGACTTCCCGTGCCTGGCTGCCCACACTTAGCATATCGTCTCCCGTTCGCCCATCTCCTGTGCGCTCGGTCTTGGTGGCCTGACTCGCCCTGCGCGTGGCCGCCTGGGCACGCTCAGGTCTGGTGCCGTCTGCGTTGGGCTGAGGGCTGCCTCCCTGGGTCTGGGCTGCGACACGCGACTTCTTGGGCCTGAGCATCCCCGAGCCATTGTGAAGAGCCGCAAGTAGGCCAGCTTGATCCTTCTGGCGGGCGGTCACTTATTACAAAAAGAATTGCCCCAGTTTTCACTCTCTCCCCTCTGGCCAGTTGCCACTAGCTTTTGTTTCTGTGAGTCTTTGGAACTGGTTTGTGAGAGGAAGTTGAAAGGACCATGTTATGGCTTGAATTAAGAATGTGCCAGCCGGGCATGGTGGTGCAGGCTTGGAATCCCAGCATCTGGGAGGCTGGGATAGGAGGATTGCAGTTCAAGGACAGCCTCAGCTGCTTAGTGACGTCTTTTGCAACTCAGCGAGACCCTGTTTCAAAATTTGAAAAAATAGGGCTGAGGCTGTAGCATGGAGGTAGAATGCCCCTGAGTTCCATCCCTATTACTGCAAGAAGAAGAAGAAGAAGAAGAAGAAGAAGAAGAAGAAGAAGAAGAAGGAGGAGGAGGAGGAGGAGGAGGAGGAGGAGGAGGGGGGGGAGGAGGAGAAGGAGGGGGAGGAGGAGGAGGAGGAGGAGGAAGAGCATGAGCCCCTAGACCTCGTAGAGACGAGGCAGCCATGTTGGAGGCTGGGTTCTGTTGCTGAGGCAGGGTCTCTGGGGATGTGGCCTTGGGGAATATATATGGTCCCTTCTCCTCTTGCTGTCTCTCTTGCTTCTGGTCTCCATGATGTGAGAGCAGAGTTCTTACACTCTCTTTTTTCTCCGCTCCCTGTGTCACTCCCTGAGCTCTGCAGACTTCACCTGCCTAACATGGACTGGACCCCTGAAGTCTCCAGAATTGTGAGCAAATAAATCTTCCTTCCTCGTCAGGTGTTTTGGGTCACAGTGGTGAGAACACTGAAACAGACCAGCGTGCTGGTAGAAAGGCAGACGGAAGCCTGCTCAGGAGATCTCAGAGAGCACAGAGGGTACCATAGGACAATGGAGTTGAGGCCGCATGCATTGCATTCTGGCAAAAGTTTATCAGCACTTTGCCCCTGAAACTTTGTGGGAGGCCTATTTAAAGATGATATGCTGATTAGGCTGGTGGAGGAAATCTCAAAAGAGCAAAGTATTCAGACTGCATTACAGACATTGGTGCTCTCGTTCAGCCAGATGATCTGAGATAACAGGAGCAGAATGCAAAGTACAGAGAACTCATAGATTTGCATTTGGGCCAGAAAGTCACGTGTAAAGCTGGGGCCCAGAGAGACCATGTTGTGGAAGAAAGTGAGATGGCCGAAGGAAGGTTTTGCGTAGGGACAAAGAAAGGAATGCGGTCAGGGCAGATCAAACCAGTGTAGGACCGTGGAAACCAGTGCAAACCTTCTCAGCACCAATATGACACCATGAGTGGAAACTTCAGATAGCTCAATGTACACAAACATTGTTCTATGCATAAAATTATTTAAAATATTTCATAAAATCGCCTTCAGGCTTTGTGGACCAGGACTGCGTGAGACATGAGTGAATTTCACTTGCGGACCTGAGTCCCTCACCCATGATATCTCTTTATGTATGTGCAGATATTCAAAATCTGAAACAACCCAAAATGCAAAACACTCTGGCCTCAAGCATTTCAGATACAGGATTCTCGACTTGTGTATGTTTCTTCAACTTCTTGATTTTATTATTATTGTTATTATTATTAGTAGTAGTAGTGATAATGAGGATTGAACCTTGAAGCATTCTACCTCTGAGCCATACCCCCAGCCATATTTGTATGTGTGTGTGTGTGTGTGTGTGTGTGTGTGGTACTGGGGATGGAACCCAGGGGCATTCTACCTCCGAGCTACACCCACAGCCCAATTTTTTTAGTCCTTTTTATGTTTGAAAAAGGGTCTCACTGAGTTGCAAAGAGCCTCACTAAGTAGTAGCTGAGGCTGGCTGTGAATTGCGATCCTCCCTTTTCGGCCTCACCAATGCAGGGATTACAAGCGTGCGCCACCACGCCCGGCAATTTTAACTAATTTTTTATTCTTTCCCAAATAATACATTATTGGACTCAGTTTTCCGTATCTTGGGACATATAAGGAAATAGAATTAATCCATTAGACTGACCTGTTTTCTCCTTCATCCCTGTGCATTGACGGTATCGATCGTTTCTTATTTATTTTTCCATTTCTTAATCGGTGCATTGTAGCCGTACATTCTAATGGAGTGCAAGATGGCGGAGGCACGTGCGCACATCACCCAAGTAGCCTCCCCCTCCCCTCCTCATGTTCAGCTCAGTGATTGACTTTGATAAGTATCGATCATTTCCACAGCCTGGAAGGCTCAGCTTGATGCCCAAGCCCACGCCGTGCTCAGTGGGGAGACGCCGGCCCCCTGGCGCCTGGCCCGGCCGGTGCTCCTGGCGAGGCTCTGGGAAGGCGCTCTGACCTCGGTGCAGGGAGGTGATGGAGCGGTGTGTCCTGAGTTGGCCCTGCTGGCCTGAAGCGCCCTCCCTCGGGGCCCTTTAGCCTGTCCCTCCAAGCCTTGCGCCCCGGGAAGCGCTGAAAGAAGGAGAAGCTGCTCAGGGGCCCCGATGCGGGAACCGAAGCTGTGAGTCAGAGTTCCCGGAACAGAATATCCCCGCCAAGAGCTACCCAGAGCGGCAAGTGCCAGAAAGAACATTGATAATTAATTGGCTCTCTTTATAAATCTGAGGGACAAATTTAATAAATGACTTGGGCAAGGCTGATTGATTGGGAGCTCACATTTCCTCCAGAGAGACTAAACTACAGATTTACGGCTGCGTGTTTCTGTAGTGCCGAGACTTCCCGGGCCTCTGACGGCTGCCATGGTTGTTAGGGCCTGGGAAGGTATGCAGGTGGTTTTCTGCAACATTTCCCTATATCCACTTTACAAAATGCGTGGACATTTGTTGCCAAGAATGTTACTTAAAATGGACGGAAAAGGGGGGCGTTTAACTCTACATTTTCTATAGGGCACCACTTAAATACCATCTGCAAAGTATAACTGCTCGGCGTGCTCCTTTATGACAGAGATGGGCCTAGACGGTGAAAACCACTCCTAGAACCAGGTGTGGTGGTGCACGCCTGCCATCCCAGCCACTGGAGGCTGAGACAGGAGGATCTCGGGTTCCCGGCCAGCTTTAGCCACTTAGTGAGACCATTTCAAAATAAAAAAAATAAAAATAGACTTGGGGGTGTAGCTCAGAGATAGAATGCCCTTGGGTTCAATCCCCAGTGCCAAAATAAATAAAAATTTTTAAAAATGCACTTTTCAGTGATATTTTCTCCTTTTCTTTTTTTCGTTTTTTTTTTTTTTTTTTTTTTTTTTCTTCCCAGTACTGGGGATGGATGGAAACCCAGGGGCAGTCTACCTCCAAGCTAAACTGCCAGCCCTGTTTTTTTTATTCTTTATTTTGAAACAGGGTCTCACTAAGTAGTAGCTGAGGCTGTCTGTGAATCGCGATCCTCCCTTTTCTGCCTCCCAAATGCTGGGATTACAAGCGTGCCCACCACGCCCAGCCTCACTTGATCTCAGCGCGTGGCTTTGTTGGGACTTAGCCTACCGTAAGCAGGACGACACCTGTGTGCGCCCCTCCTCAAGGTGTGCTTTCTCTGGAGATTCTGCCTAGCAGTAATTTCTTTGGTTTTTAATTTTTTTTGTTCTTGTTTCGCTTTTTTTGCAGCCCTGGCAATTGTATCCTGACCTACACCCCACACCTTCAGTCCTTTATATGTTTTATTTTGAGATAGGATCTCACTAAGTTTCTGAGGCTGGCTTTGAACTTATGGTTCTCCTGCCTCCGCTTCCCAAGTTGCTGAAACTAACAGTGATTTCTTTTGTTCTTTTGGTGCTGGGGGTTGAACCCAGGGGCGTTCTTCCTCCAAGCTACACAGGGTCCAGCTAAGTCCCTCAGGGTCTGCCTAAGTTGCTGAGGTTGATTGACCTCAAACCTGTGATCCTCCTGTCCCAGCCTCCCAATTACTAGGATTATAGGCAAATGCCGTAGCGGTCAGCAACTCAATAAGATCCTGTTTCAAAACAAAACATAAAAGTGGCTAGGGTGTAGCTTGGAGGTAGAATGCCTCTGGGTTCCATCCCCAATACCAAGACATTAAGAGTAACTGTCTGAGGGCAGAGGCAGGAGGGAGGCCGTGTGTTTGGTGTGACCTGGCCTCGCCTCCGTGAGTTGGTCTCAGCCAGCTGTGTTTGAGGTTGGCCGCCGCCCAGGGAAGCGTCTTGTGACAAGCTTTTGGAACCTTCTGCCTTCATCAAACCCAAACCTCAGCCCCGCGAGGTGCTCTTAGACCCCGTGCTGTGGTAGGG
Source organism: Muscardinus avellanarius (assembly GCF_963383645.1). Taxonomy (NCBI): domain Eukaryota; kingdom Metazoa; phylum Chordata; class Mammalia; order Rodentia; family Gliridae; genus Muscardinus; species Muscardinus avellanarius. The sequence continues at coordinate 89,755,495 of NC_137801.1, read as the reverse complement.
AAGCGGGTTAGCTTTGCTGTCTCCATGGGCAGCCGCGGGTGGCGTGGGGAGGCAAGGGAGGCGCCCACGCCCCGGCACCCCGAGGCCCTTCTCCTCCCCGGGGTCCTCTAAAGGGACAGGCGTGGCCTTTTCTGCTGGATTTGAAGCCTCACACCTGGTCCCGGAGCCTGACGGGTTCCCGACTATCAATCTGGAACCCCAATTCTTTCCTATCACCACTGTCTGTGACCCCCAAAAGCTCCTGGCACTCCTGCAGGAGGACTCAACGCAATGGCCGAATCCCAGAGCCCCTCCCTCTCTGCCCAGTGCCCGCCACACGTCTGTGGAGGGCCGGCACCTCGTTATCTGTAGTCAACCCATGAGTGAGTGCCATATAAAAATAAAGACAAAGCCGGGCATGACGGCAGATGCTTGTAATCCCAGCATTCTGGAGACTGAGACCGGAGGATCACACTTTGAGGACAGCCTCAGCTACTTAGGCCCTTTGCAACTCAGTGAGACCCTGTTTCAGAAGAAAGAATAGAGCCGGGCGTGGTGGGCACGCTTGTCATCCCAGCATTCGGGAGGCTGAGACCTGAGGATTGCGGTTCCTGGCCAGCCTCAGCTACTTAGTGAGGCCCTCTACCACTCAGTGAGACCTGGTTTCAAAATAAAGAATAAAAGCCAGGCGTAATGGTGTACGCTTGTAATCCCTGCGCTTGGGCGGCTGAGACAGGAGGATCGCACGGGTTCGAAGCCAGCCTCAGCTACTCAATGAGGCTTTCAGCAACTTAGTGAGACCCTGTTTCCAAATAAAATATATTAAAAAAAGGTCTGGGAGTATAGCCCGGAGGTAGAGAGCCTCTGGGTTCCACCCCCAGTACCACCAAAAAATAAAAAAAAATAAATAAAAAATAGGGCAGGGGGTGTAGCTCGGAGGTCTAATGCCCCTGGGTTCCACCCCCAGACCCGCAAAAAAAAAAAAAAAAAAAAAAAAAAAGAAGAAAGAATAGACTAGGGCTGGGGGAGCGGCTCGGAGGTAGAATG